>NC_061516.1:14125000-14425000 GCF_022379125.1 Scophthalmus maximus | reverse complement strand
TGACCTGGAGCAGCTGTCCAGGATGTAGAGAACCCAGGAAAGGGGATGTGTGGCAGTACACAGTCTCTCCATATTTACAGTCGGGTGCTCCGGGATCCTTTCCAGGTTTCTGAAGAATACGGTAACAATGCCAAGATGTAGTTAAACAACTCTTTACAAAAAGTAAAAGTAGTAAAGTAAAATATCTCATGTCTCCAAGATTCACTAAGTTGGATGTGATTATCAGAAATGAACAAAAGAAATACACACAACAATTCTGCAAACTGAAATCAATGTAAAAGTCACACCTATTTGTATACAAGTCTGCATTTCTTTGCCAACAAAGGCAATAAATTTGACTCAGAATGTTTTTAAGTTAGAAAATGTTCTACATGGCGCTAAGATTTTTCAAGACCTATGCAAAAACAAAACAAAAAGACACTCACCCTTTTGTAGTAGTTTTTGATCTTTGTTGCCATGCCTACTTGCATGATGAGAGGGGCATATTCTTCACTGTACTCTGCCAGGATCAGATCTCCATCTTTGCCTGTCAAGTCTTGCGGGGTTCGCATGAAGAACATGTCTCCTCCTCCTGACGCCTGCCGTTCCTGCTCTCTCATCTATACAAAAATGTATCGACACAACTGATGTTAAAACAGAAGTACGAGAAACTTTTTTATCAGTATGTTCGTGCTTGTTTTGACCAGATGTCCACCTTGGCCTTCTTCTTGATGTGTTTGAGCAGGGGCTGGACAGCGTGGGGACCGGGCTGAGCCAATGCTCCAAACGAGTACTTCTTCAGAGCCGGCCGATGGAACTGGCGTAGCTTCATGGGCCCCATATGAGTGGGGAAGAAGGGTTGCCTGAGCTCAAGAGCTGGGATGGAGTGCTGTTAAAGACAAAAGTGTTATTCATACAGCACAATTCACTCCACGTCAGCTTACATCTCACAGGTCACGGCTCCAACGGCTCCAACTCCGTCTATTCTATGCGATTTGTCAGAATCCATCCCAATGCTTACCTGAATGATGTTTCCACCGAAGGTCCCCCTCAGGCCCTGCTGTTTAGGATAGTAGAACTCGTCATTGGAGAGGTTCCAGGGGTCCTTCACCTCAGGCTGGGACATGTTCTGAGTTGAGAGAAAGGTTTTCAAACGTTTTTGTTTTTTTTACCGCAATGTCCAAATACCATTCAGTCTAAACTTACAAAGGTATTACCTAGCCTAAATCTTCCTGATTAGAGACATATTTTACCATTTCTGTTTTAAAATGACCCACACCTCCATTGAAGAAGCACAGCTACTGCCATTTGCCATAATCAAACATATTGCTTCCCCTAACCTTGATGAGGCAGCGTACCTGCTGTGGTTCGTCTTTTATCACCCCAGTCTTCCCTAGCAGGATGCGACTCTTTTTCAAGGCTGTTTCCTTTTTATTTTCTTTTGATGGGGAGTGGGACGTTGCTGCCTCCTTTTCATCTGGAATCTCTACAAGAGACAGTTCATGGGGTCGTCAATACAAGCAGATTAGAAATAACCTGTGGGTGAAATGTTGTACTAATCTAAGTTTGATGAAACAGAAATGAACAAGTAGCATAATGAAATAATTTATTTTTTAATATACCGAGAATAATATTCTCATCATTAGGATCCAGCGTTAGAACTGGTGGTGCGAGCATGTGATCCATCTCCTGGTCATCCCAGATAATGTTGTCTTCCCAGCGTCCGTACACCAACTCTTCACTGTCAATTGGAAAAATTGAGAACCAGGGAGAATCTTCTTCATGTGGGGCTGCGGAGGAACAGACATAAAACAACAAGAAGCAGAAAAATGAGAAGTTAGCTGAGATTATTATTATTATTTGTAATGTGATCATAAAAATAAACTCACCGTGATTATCATGGCTGTTTTTTTCCCGCTTGGAGCCAGAGATTGAAGATACTTTGGGCATGGGTGGAGGCGCAGGTGGAACCAACAGCGAATTACTTCTCGTCAGGCCTGTAAGATTTAACATATTATTCAATTTGAAAAATTTCAGCAGGCTGACTCGCCATCATTTATCCCTGTGTACTAATAATTTTAGAATTCTTTATTTTTTTCCTGGCATCTCACCCTGCTGAGCATTGTAAGCATTGGCATTGCGGGTCATACTAGAGGGAAGCCATCCCGCCAGGCTGGCTCGCTGAGTCTTGGTGCCCTTGTGTTTTATGTCCTCCCCATTCCAGATAATATCGTCCTCCCATTGTAGCTGAGTGACCATCAGGAAGACTTCGTTCTCAAGGTCCGCTCTGTCTTTATCTCTGTCATCATTATCATCATTTTCACCATCATCGTCCTGCCTCTGAAACTGGAGATAGTATACACAATATCAGTAACATAGTCAGTGCAGTTTCACTGTTATGGCTACAGATGTTCTTGTCAGTGTACCTCCTGAGTAGTCTTTGTAATATCTTTAGGTGTATCCTGCTGCTGAGCCTCACTGGACTGCTCTTCTTTTAGCTTGAGCCCATAGTTGAAATTACTTCCGTCCTCTGGGACGCCGAGCATGTCGTACCAGAGCTGGGCCGGACCGTATCTCCATTCTGCTACTTTAGGCCGAGACTCCGTCTCCTTGTCCCCATCACCACAAGTCTGTGAGAACTTAGATTCTACAGGAGCCATCATGGTTATCTGGATAACACACAGAGAAGCATTTAAAGTGTTGTTTACATTACCACGTGACATTATGAGAGCCTGCTATAGCCACAATGACTCACCTCATCATCAGAGAGACACTGCTCTGGAGGTGGAGGGAGGGCGTACTCATAAATCCACCCGGACTTCTTCTCCTGGCTCTCCTCTGTGGGCTCTCCTTCTGGAGGAGGCGTCCCAGGCTGAGGGTCTCTGTGCTTCCGCTTCTTCTTCCTGCGGGCACTCCTCCAAACGGATGGCATGCTCTTTCCAGGACCAAACAGTCGTAAGAATCTAAGCACCTGGTAGTACAGCCGAGACAACGGGTTTCAGTGCACACATTGATTTAAAAATAATGATGATTTTAAAAAAAGTTTTTTAAAAAAAAGAAGACACTTTACCCTTCCAGGCCTAAACTCTGGGAAGAGCTCTGTGACACCTGGGAGTGCTTTGGCAGCGTCCTTCTGCATGATACCAGCAAGTGGGAGGGTAAGCATGTTTGGGGATCCTCCAGCCCTGGAACCCTGGCAAGGACGATCACTTTCTGACTCAGAGTCTGAGGAGCTGCTGAAGTCAACCTTATCAGCCAGAGATGATGGCGCAATGATGGAGGGCAGGATGATGCCATCACCCTCTTCCCCGACTACAAGGAACCACAGGGATTGAGGTTATGACCACAATACTTGCGATTTTAAAATACATGAACGTAACATGAATTGCTATTGAATTTACTTAATTTTTATTTAGTATAGTAATCATTCTTCAAATGCAATAGAAACATTTTAGTACTCTTTGCGAATTCACTTCTTTACAGACTCAGGTTTTATAGCTTGAGAAAAAATTGCTTTCAGCAATGAAAAGTGCTCTATAAATGCAATTTATTATTATTATTATTATTATTATTATTATTAAACCTCTGCGAAAGAGGGTAAGCCAAACAAAATGTCGACCCTGTAGCTAATTATGTATAAACATTTCAATACCACTTGGGCTCTGAGAGGATGGTTCATCTTTCTTAACAGGTATTGAAAGAGTTGGTGGTGGTGGAGGAGGCATAAGTTTAGAGTCGATATCTTCACAGTCGGCATCATAGTCATCCTCATCATCTAGGATAAAGGAATATCAAAAGGTTTGCGTGAACAGAAATAAAAGAGTAAACAAAAAGTCAAAAAGTGTGTAACTTAGTGAAACTAAGAATGATTAGTTTTGAGATGATTTAGAATAAAACACCATATCATAATCAGGACCAGTCCTTCGTACTGAACTGCCATATTTCTGCAGTAGCCCACAACGAACAAAGTAAACACTGGTCTGAAAAAGGGCCTTTCACACATTTACGTTACCAGAAGGCCACCGTAGGTCTTCCTACACACTTCACAATCTTCAACCTAACCACTAGATGTCAAAAAATCCTATATGCATTGAACCTTTAATATAAAATGTCTTTATTTTTAAAAGATCAAAAACAGTTGCATATGTCTTAGGAGAAAAATAAATAAAAGCAGGAAAAACTCAAATAAATAGGACTCTTGTGCGTTGCAAGATGGGCACCTGTTTTCCTGCTGGGCTGGAGAGACCCCATGGCCTGACGGTACTTCTTTGTCTCATCCTCTGCAACCTCACTGATGTCAGAATAATCAACTGCATCGTCATTGTTTTTCACCCAACCTAGATAAAGCAAAATATCAAAAATGTTACTCTGTCCTGTCCCAGGTTACATATATACAAAGTTCCATCATATGCAGTCTCTACTCTCACCCTCAGCATCCACACTACCACAGTCTCTGTTTTCCACTTGATCGTCATCTTCATTAGCTGTAATCTCTGTGATGAGTGAGCCCAGACCCAGGGTACCCAAACCAGCTAAATGCTTTTTGGATTCCTAGGGTAAGAAAAAGGGTAGAGAGAGAACACAGCCACGCACATAACAGGTTAGAGCAGAAAACTCATCAAAATTAGTACACGGTATACAACTGTCATCAGAAATGTCTCATTATAAAAGCTATACAAAACCCTCTACGATTTCTTAAATAAGGCATTTGAAAAGTATCCTTTAAACGCCTACATTATCCAGAACACTGTCGTCCTCTAGCTGCCCATCTTCGTTGATGTTTCCAAAGAGGAAGCCAGTGATGGAGAAAGGGCGATCTTGGTCCTCGTCACTGTCAGAGTCCGACATCCTGAAAGGTCATGAGACATAACATTGACACCTTCTAAGCCTTTGGCTCATCTTCATATGCCAGGTGGCTTCAGTGAGACATCATTGTGAGCCCTGAATGATTAAGCACGAGCGATTCTTCAATACGGAATTTCATCAGACTAAACATGTTTATTTCAAGCTGCGTCTACATCAACTGACATTGCACAATTTGAATTAAATTTAAGGTTTACATGTCAATATTTTCCTTCATACTGTCGTTTCCTACCAATGTTCTTACGTTATTTCTGCATCATGATATGGAGCAGACATTGTGGAAAACGCTGTTTGATGTGTAACTAACCTTGCTGCCTGTATAATTATTAATTCTTATCATAAATCATAAAATAGCTGGGACAATACTCTTCTGTACTTCTTACTGTGACCTCAAGATTTGCGACCTACAACTCAGATCACGTTAGCATTGGCTGGGCTGCAATGTAAAGCGCCACTGCATTTGTTCGCCTAAGTTGGCCAACTCTCTCGGTAGACGTATATGATGAAAACCACAAATCAGAAATTGCATTGATGCAACATACACTCACCTCGTGTGATTTCTCTTCGGATCTCGTAAGCTTGGGTTTAATCCCGCTCGGATGTGCTGAATGCTACATACATGTAGCTTGTTGACCTGCGACAGTTCAGTCTGGCAGAGTGAGCGAGACGTTAGCTGTAAACACGTAAGATACGTTAACTAAAATTCAATTTTAAAGACACATGTTTCTCCCGTACCTCTGCCGGTTATGTGAGATAAAGAGACATAAAACAACACAGGAGTATCTACTTCAGCTGAACACACCCGCGCTCGGGATAAACTTTGTTTTTATTAGTGTCTCACACGACGCACCGTACCGCAGTTAGCTACGGTTGCTACATAGCGGAAAAGCCTACGTGACCCGGAAGAGCACGGCGGTGATGCGTTCACAGGCCTGAACTACGAACTATTTGCGGTTATCGAGGTAACTTCAGCTTTAGCTCATGTTTTTCCGTTCTATGAAGCTGGTTTATCTTCTTACCGGGGTAAATTACCACGGTAAGTAACTTATGCTGAACGGCTAACCTGCTCCGGAGCAAGTTGACTTCGAGATAAAAGATCCAGCAGATATATGAGCTCAACAGTGAAGCCCACTTTTAGAACGGCTCCGGAAGTGAATTTCCGATTCACTCACTCCCATTGATGTTCCATAAAATAAAGAGTTTAAAGCCTGGAACCAAGTAAATAAACCACGAGATTAATCTTTACCATAAAACATTTATCCTGGGCCAAATAAAGGAAAACATAGAAAGGGCAAAGATACAAGACTGTGTACCTAATTATTTTAAGAGTGTAGGAACTACTCATCCCGTAAACCACTGCGAATGCCTTTCTAACGACTTCCAACCAATCAGAGACGTCGATGTTACACTTTAGGTTTGTGGGTAGTGTAGTTCTTCTCAATTATATCGCGAATAAATCAGGTTTTTGAAGATATTACCCAAAAGTGCAAGAATCGATAGAGTGCATAAACATTTATCAAAAAGGTAACGCAGCTTCAAGTGCTCATTTTGATTTTTTTAAACATTATTATTAAATTCAGGGAGTAAGGGTTAGTCTCAACAGGTGAGTTTTCAGTCCGTGACAGAATCATTGAAGGGATTCTGCTGTCCGGATGTCAATGGGGATCTGGTTCCACCATTGAGGAAAACTTCACTAAAATTCATAAAGATTATTTGATTCCTGAATCTCTCCACAGGGCTTTGCTTTCTTATTCTATCACTGCAGCTCAGAACAACACGAGTAGACTGTGATGATACGTAACAACAATGATCCATATTTCTCATGATCATGAATCAAAAGTTCACTCTGATTGACATCACCACACAAGACAGTTGATATCCAGCTTCGTAGTACAGGTTATCCATGTTGATCAATGTAAGGGGAAGTTGAACTCACTTCGTAGTACAGGCTCCTGGTACTCCCTGTAAAGTTGACACTTAGATTCTGACTATTAAGTTGAGTACATCATTCTATAAAAGCTTTATATACCAATATTTGTACTTCAAAAAAGGCAGCAAAATAAAGAATACTTTTTTAAATGACAGAACAACCAATTGAAGGGGAATTTAAAGATGTACTTTGCCTATCCTTAATACTTTTTGATGGCTAAGAGTTAATGTGCAAGGTGTATAAATTTAACTATAATATTTTAATTACATAAATCCCAAATGGATGTACAGTCTGAAAAAAATCAAACAAAGTAACAGTTTAGCCAGTTTTAATAGTTTTAAAACACTTGGTTTGGAAAAAAGTACAAAAGTGATCCTGGATGCCACAGTATGAAACCAGCCCAATAATGCATGGTGAAAGGTGTGTTCCTTTAAAAATCATCTTCTACAGACATGTTAATTTCAACTGGCCTTACCATACATATACTGTACTCACTAAAACAGATACAAGCAATAGTTTAAATACAATGGCTGACCCCAGTAATACATTTACAAGTGATTCTTAAAAAACTAATTAAAAAGGGGAGGGGAAAAAAAGAAGTTCCACCACAATGCCATGTGGTATCTGGCAGTAAAATCATGCAGTATTACAATCGTTCCACTAAAGAGAAACAGCAAAGCACTATAGCTGTCACACGGTGAGAAAGAGGGCAGCCAAGAGGTGTCTCTCTATCAGACAGCCTTTCAACGTGTTCATTGGTTGTTTTATGAATTGTTACTGAGAGTTCTTTACTATTGAGCAGCAGCTCAGTGGTCACCTTTCTCTCATTTGCATACATTGTAAAGTTGCGCAAGGTCTCCGTGGAGGAAACTTGTCTTCCACAATAGCATCCATTTAGAAAAATATAACTAATTGCTATCGAAGAAAACCCCCAAATGTGGGATATTCTCTTAGTATGTTGTGAGGAAATAAAAAACGCTAAGAAATACAGTTGAATAAATAAATTGCATGACATCCATAAAAATTAAGTGGATATATTGAGTAGACAGAATGGTATCCACATATGCACACAATGCTTTTTGTTTTGGCCCGGCAGTGTTAAAAATGAGAGCTCCATCCTCCACTCCATCTTGATCCAGTGGAAAAGGCGACATAAAATATCTAAAATATGTTGACATTGAGAGAAAGGTTTCTTTCATTCAACAATTGATATCCATGTAGAACATGGTCTCTGGCTTTACAAATTAGGTAATCAATGTTGATGGCAATGAGGAAAGGTAGGAGGGAGACTTTCACAGTGTTACAACCATGAAATTGCTCTGTGTCGTTACCCGCTGGCCAGCCTATTGTTAGGGCAACAGCAGTGAACTTCCTGTCCGGTCAAACTTTTTTCCTTTAGACAGCGCAGCCACTTGTTTCATCAACTCCCTGTTCTTGGACTGTGGAAACAAATGATTTACTGTTAGAAATGACATGCATAGTCGCAATTTCTAATACCTAAGTGGAAATATTTATAAAATCACAATGCATGTGTATATTGCACTTTTTTGTTGTTGAGGAAATTACTCATTTTTTTTACCGCTTACTGATCATTCATCCAATCCTACAAACTAAATGTTTTGTTTCATTTGACTGCATAGACTGTACTGATGAAACATTTTGGGAAATCAAACAAAAGGATCACATCAGCCACAGATCCTCATTTACAGAGTTTTACAGAAAATGGCTCAGGCAACATCCATACAACTACGTTTTTGTTTTAAAACTAAATGCGATAATTTTAGCTCCATATCAGTATTAACCCCCGTCCAAACTAACACACCAGAGAACGTATATGCATGTTCGTACTGGTGTAAAGAGGAAGCAGGCCGGCTACTCATTTAGTACAGTACAGAAAAAAAATTTGAACCTATGGTGAAAAGTTAGAGCAGGGATTATTTTCTTGGACTGAGGATGAGATGGAACTAGTATTTAAATAAGGTGTTCGTCGCTGGGGGTCAAGTCGGGCAACTGCGTCATCGTTTCTGAACGTCTCTGTTTTTACCAGTCCATTCTAAAACGCTGGCCCAGAGTTTTCAGGGTGAGCAGCGGCTTCAAAACTTCTCCGTTTAGGCACTCCAAAACTCTGTAGTGTGGACGAAGTAACCATAGTGATGCGTCTTAAAACGAAAAAACGTAGCTATGTGGATGTAGCACAAGTTGCTGGAGATTATGTTAAGGTTGGAACAGTGTGAGGCAGTGGCGGTTCTCTCGTCAGTGTTATATTTATCTCATCAATGCAGTACAAGTTATCGGGTCCTTTATTGATTATATTATAATTAATTATAAATAAATACAAAATGAATGAATAAATACAACCAGTTTCTGAAGCAGCAACAATGTTTAGAGTCACTACAGTACACAACCTCAATACTACCTCTATGTAAATTGTCAATAAACTTAATGTTAATCCTGAGTGAAGAACACAGACAATCAGTCAGGATCAGTTATCTCGTCTCTCCTCCTCCCCCCTGCTGATGTGGATTCATCATGTGCAGCGTTGCTGCTTGAGAGGAGGGGGTGGCTGTCTTAGCGTGAAGCTTTGAGTTTACAAAATTTGACAAATTTGAAGATGAGTCATATGAAGTCTACATACATTAAGCTTCCATATGAGTGTGTTCATAACAGTTCATTCCAAGCTTAACAAGCACACTGTGCGTGCGCAAAACTTACATCGCTGGAGGGCAGCAGTTGAAAAGCTTGTTCATTGTTGTATGATAAATTACTCTTATTTTCTACTTGCAAAAGTTTTGATTGCACTTACTCGAGTATAATGTTCTCACTGGTCTCCACCGACGTGTGTGTCAGAGAGGAGCGGCT
The DNA here is from genome assembly GCF_022379125.1 of Scophthalmus maximus. Classification (NCBI taxonomy): domain Eukaryota; kingdom Metazoa; phylum Chordata; class Actinopteri; order Pleuronectiformes; family Scophthalmidae; genus Scophthalmus; species Scophthalmus maximus. The sequence goes on along the minus strand of NC_061516.1, from coordinate 14,415,369 downwards.
GCAGCCCGACCATAAAGGAGCGTTTAAGTTTTATAATGGTTTATGAGTGAAACCCTGTGTGGATGCATGGTGAGTTTAAATAAATGGATTTTGTCTCATTGCAAATGCATTTCAGGCAGTCTTTTTATTGCAATGTATTTATTGCACATGCTCATATCGTGACAACAATGAAAACACTATGTGTATATGTATGTAGTTTCCTACCTGTTGCAGCTCCATAGACTCTTTGTGTGATTTCTCCATTTGGTTCATCTTCACACGCATGTTGGATTCCTGGTACTGAAAGTCTGCTTTGATCTCTGTGAGCTAGAGTAGAGTTTTATGATCAGTACCTCAAGCAAATCCAAGCACACGACAATGATGTAACTGGACTCATTGGATCAGGAGGTCAGGCGAGGCCAGTGTCCTACCTTTCGATCCTTCTCTAGGATGGTCTGATCCCTTTGCTGCAGAAGTCTCTTCAGCGACATCACTTCCTCTTTCAGCTGGCTGATGAGGATGAAGTTGTCCGTTCCTCCAGAATCCATTGACTGGGTAATGGAACTACTGATGGGAGAAACAGAAGCATATAAGCCTAATGCTAAGATGGGTAGTCAACATGAGGGAACAAAACATAGGAAGGAATATGCCAAAAAGTATTTTATGTCAACAATGATGCAAGTTAATTCACTTCATATTTTCTTAAATAGTGACAACATCTATCCCACCTGTCCCCATTGGATGGCTTCATCTCCAGTTTTGGTTTCTTCTTTGGAGTCTCCTTCTGGATTGAAGACGATTTATGGCTGCACAGAAGATCAGATGAATATGTAAAATTTGGGCCCCAAAAATCCATCAATACTCAGTTTTACCAGGTGCATTATGTTGGTGAAAAGAGAGGGACATTTTTACCTCTGCTTCCACAGTCCCTGCTCCTGCTCAGGACTCAAGCTCCCACTCAGTCTGTAAAAGACGGGTAAGCTTAGAAAACAGCAGCATACGACAGACACAAAATTTTTCCACAACCCTGTCTTTAAAAGCACTGGCCCCACTGAGCAGCTCGAGCATGAAAGTGCTGGAGTGAGAAGTAACAGAGCAAAGGGCATACTTGTGGTGAGAACTGCTGTGTCTGTGATGGTGGTGAGGTCTGGAGTGGTGGTCTTTCTCATTCAGGGACGAGGAGTTGGAGGAGCCAAAGCCCTTCCTCTGCTCCTTGGTCTTCTGCAGGACACGGCGGTAGGACAGAGTGCAGAGCCAGCACAGCAGTTTCCCATCCACCTGTGAGAAGGGTATAGGAGACAGTAGCTCGTGAGACCTGCTGTTACGTATTCAGTGTATAATCAGACTGCACGTGTGTCGTGTTTGTACCTTTCTCCTGCCTTCCTCCTTGCGGTCAAAGGCGCATTGCTGTTTGCACTGCTCACAGGTCTGTGGGGGTCCATATTTCTTCTCTGAGTTAGTACAACGCTGGCACTTGGTTCCAATAAAAGCTGCAATGATGTTACAGTACTGGCAGGGTTTGGGCTGTGAGGGCAGACAAAAGACAAAGGTGAAGCTTAGAAGTTTACCTACACTCCACGTCACTTTAAGTAAATATAAACTAGGTGCAACTTGATTTGGTTAAAACAACACGAATTAAAAAATGCTTCAAGGGGAAAGATGGGGGAAACTTGTTACTCACGGTTCCAAACTGTTTGACGTTCTGGGCACATTTCTTGCAGATTGTATTGGTTTTGCTGGAAAGGATAAACAGGGGCATACATCCAAGACAAATGACGTACAGAAATGTGCAGAAATTCACCATATTAGAAAGAATTTAAGCTGAAATTAATCATTGGGTGAATGTGTCTCACCTTTCCTGCTGAAATTCGGATCTGCAGAATGTGCACTTCACTATTGGGTGTGCGATGCGACACTCCTACGGAAACAAAAAGACAAATTAAAGTTCATGTCAGCGTCTGTTCACGAAAAGCGGAGGAATTATATTCCGTGCTAAATGGCCGCTGGACTAGACAGTTCATTAAAATTGTTTTTTAGAACTCAATGTCGGCAACAACATCTGGGGGGGAAACGGTGCCAGACAATGTGGGTGTATACAAGTGAAGAATGCCATGGAGCTGGTTTTGTTCACTCCATGATCCAACACATCATCACACTTGGCAAATAACGACGGGATCAGAGGCGCACAAAGTTGCCTTCCTGCATTTCAACACTTTCCCCCTTGGAGGGATAAATAAAAAAAAATGTTTCTGTACAGTGCGGCTCTACAAGAGCAACAAGTTTGTTTGTTTTGTTTTTTATAATAAAACTCCTTCCAGTGCCTCGTGGCTCCACATTCAGCTGGTCGTCATACTACGGACGGACGAGCCGTTGCCAACGTCACAAACACCCTGGTCGTGTTGAAGTGAGATAGAAAAAAAAGAAAGAAGAAAAGAAAAGACAGTGATTGCATCTGCGTGTCTAGATTGCAAAGATAAACGCTGTTGCATAATCCCCAGCCCGACTAACGTGCTGCTCGTGGCAACACCATCGCGCCCAGGCGGTGGAAGAAGAACAAACAGACAAGGACGACCGCGTCTTGTTTACACTCGGGTCGAACCTTGCACAGCTGCTGGCCCTGCGACAGCTCCTCGAACGGGTACCGCTGGTTGCACTTCGTACAGGCGTACAGCGCCGACGTTGCCATCGTCGCCCGACCGATGTCACCGAGCCACACGACGCGCGCACCGAGGCGCCGTCTCCTGCCTAGCCGCGCGCGGGTCGACGCCTCGGGGCGAGCGCACGCAGCGCTGGCATCTGGCGCTAGCTAGCGTCGGTCGGCGGCGCTGGGCAGCACCGAAATAGCTCAGTTAGCCGGAGGGAGCAGCCGAAGAACAATAAACTCCGACTATCTCGGAGCGTTCACGGCCCGTGCGTCGTGCCAGCGCACTGTCGCGACGTCGACCGTCAGTCGGGCGGACACGTGCGCGATCCGCCGACACGGATCTGGCCTTTTTTTTTTTCTTTTCGTTCAATTGACTTCCCACTGTTCTCGCGGCGAAGGGTATTTTTCCTGTTTTCCTCCTCGCTCTTTTTGTATCAACGCCGTCGACGTCGTCACGAAACCGGAAGTGGCCCACGGCTCCGCAAGAAGAAAGGAAACCTATCGCGACACAACATCCGTCCGCGGGATCCACAGTTTGAAATGCTCCGAGCCAATCGCCTGTCAGCTCCCCATTCTGCACAGCCCCCCCCGAGTCCCATGATGCCGTCGCCCCACAGCGTGTCCACGAATTTGATCGCTGAATGAATGATTGCAGTGATTTACAGTCGAATCGAAACATTGGTGGTCAGGGATGTGGACACTAGTGTGACTTGGAACCCGACCGATATGGATTTTGGGGGGGGGGGGGGGGGGGGGGGGGGGGGGGGGGGGGGGGGGGGGGGGCTTCTGCCGATACTGATATTAGGAAGTAAAACATTTCCAATAGAACTGATTTTAGATGGATAGGTATATACCTATCTATCTATATAGGCTAATGTGACAATCCATACTGACTACTTGAAGCCGAGTCATGTGTTTATTGCTAGTATTCATACTGTGGAAAAGCTGTATTTGGCGTATAACTGTGGCAATCACAAGTCTTGAATATTATTCTCTCCCAATCATTCAGAGCAAGGCAAAGATATTCATTAAGATTTATTGAACTAAAAAAATACCCTAACAAATTATTAGTTGTTACACTTTTTGCTTGCTATTTAAAAAAACAAAACAACATTGGCTGATAGTAGCTTTAAAATGCATCTGCAAGAAATGTTCAGTCAAACATTTAGAGTAAATGATTGCTAACTTGGACTAATGAACTGTTGCATATTCTGTCCATCTTATTAACATTGGATGGGAACATCTGTAATTAATTCGTGGCATGAGACAGAGTACGTTTGTGAGCTATAAATACAAGTCTGAACTAAAAGATAATAAATAATGCTGACTAGTTAAATGAAACTTAAAATTTAAATCACTCAATGACAGGAATGTAATATGACACATAACTATTTATATATCCAAAAACCCTCAGATATTTGGTCACAGCAATCTAAAAGCACCAACTTGTGAAGACAAGCCACCAACTTTTTTTCAAATTGCCCTCACGCACTTAGCTACATTTGAAAATCAGTGTTTAACAACTCTCATGTGTTTTAGTTGATGTGAAAAGTAGAGTTTTGGTATCAAAATTATATATGCAGCGGTGTACATTTTTCTATTGCTTCATCTCAACCAATCATGATCTAACAAATATTTGCAGTGTGGAGGGATGACATGAGTGGTCCTATGACATGTATAAGGCATACATAATTTAACTTGAGTAATATCTTAGTGTACTTCAAACACCATCAACACTGATTGTATGTAGTTCAATATGCTAAACAGTCCTCAATATTCTGGTTACATGTCCTCTCAACCCCTGGAGAAAGAGTACAATATGGCTGTAGCAGTCTGAGACAGACACTCTTCTGTTCCAGTCAGATTCTACAGGACCTCTGAGAGATGCAAACAGTCATCTGCTTACTCACACTTTTGGTGATATTGTATTAACACGCCAGGTCAGGCCTAGAAAACCTGAGCCTCTGCAATTGTAACGAGGGTCAAGTTGTGTCAAACAAAAGTCTGCACTGGAGTGATGGAGCGTGTCGGGGAGCCTGCACGCTCAGAGGAGGAGGAGGCTGAGCGGTTGGTCACCTCTCGCTGTAGCTCGTCCACTCTCTTCTGGAGCTCCGCACGCTTCGCCAACAGCTCCTTGTAGCGCTGATGAAGAGGCTCCTGACAAAAGGAAAAAAACAACTCATGTTCAAACACTGAAACGTAGCACTTATAAAACACTGTCCTTTGAGCTGCCCATATTTTGGCCCCTGATAGATTCATTATTTTAATTTGGGGTTCATATCTCTGTCAATCAGTGTTCACAATATACATTATTCGTCTCATACTCTACACTGCTGCAGGCCATCTGTCTGAAGCCGTTCTGGCTCTTGGATCACCTCCCGAAATGCGCAGTCTGCTCTGATGGAACAGCTTGCCAACTCTTGTTGCTGGTCAAGTGCTTCAAGTTTTTACTGGAAGTGTCAAGGCGCTTACCCAGAGGCTTCCCATATAGCCGGAAAAATGTCAGAGTGAGTCCGTGTGAAAATGTCCATATGTGAATGGCAAACTCGTGAAAATGTCATTGAACGTTCATTCAAGGTCAGAAAACTGCTCGAGTCAGATACTGAAAGTCAGGATGACCAAGACAATAGGCCCACATCACCTCGTTTCACAGTGGTTTACTTTGTATTGTGTTGCTCTCTTTCATATTTAAAAAGTAACGTAATAATTGTGTAATCTCTCTAAGCTGAGGTTAAAAAACTCTGTCTATGTCAGGCTGTGGACTTTGGTTTTTGTAACTTGTAATATGACATACGAAAACCTGAACAGCATCATGTTCGCACATTTAAAACACTGGTCTTAAACAATTAACACGCTTCCTTGACATGCCTGAGGTCTCATGCGAGGGTTCCAGCGGATGTAGTAGCCAACCCAAAGCTCCAGGTGGCGGAGGCTGACTACCGGGAACAGCACATGGTTGGAGTAGTTCACATACAGAGGATTGGTAAACTCCTCCAGTTGGCTGTTAATGTAAGACCACAACGACACTGTCCTCTTGGGAATCTCCTGTAAAGTACAGAAGTAGATGCGATAACACTGAATGTGCAACAAATGTCCTTATTGGTAAGAGACTTAGACTTTTTTTAGAGAGAAAGATAATAATAAAAAAAGCTCTTACTTCCTTGTGCCTCTGCTGTTCGCTGTTACACAAGAACGTCCCAAACAGGCAGCTGTACAGGTGGTCCAGGATGGTTACCAGGAAGTATTCATTAAACTCAAAGGCTGCCGGAAACTTAAACAAGAGAAGCGTCATTATTATCCCTGAAGTCCATGTTATTCTGAAGTTGTTTTTTTCACATTTCAGTATCATTCATTGCTTACCTGACGAGTCAGCTGCCAGACGCAGTCGATGAACTGAATAAAAACTGGTGAGCGGTCTGCGTCTGTGTGGTTTTTATCGCCATGACCGATTCGCTGCAAACAAAAAGAGGGAAGATAAAAAGGACAATCAGTGATGCAACTGAAAGAGCCACTGCGGGTATCCAAAGAAACATAAAAATGTACAATTTGTTTACCAGCTGGAAGCGGTGACCGAAGCTCAGCCACTCCTTCTCGAGCAGCACCTCGAAGCCGCGAATGGTGCGGTAGTAACTGTCCAGCATGAGCATGGCCAAGGAGGTGAGCTGGGCGGTGCGGTCCCAACCGTCGCTACAGTGGACCACCACAGATGTTTTCCCAGACTCCACCTTGTCTGCAATCCGCAGAGCTCCTGCCAGGATCAGCTACAAACACACACCGCTCAGTCAAGAGCCTGGAAAGTGGCTGTTTCTTTTTTTCTTTTTTACCTTGTTCTTTCAGCAGTGATGTATCACTATGCTCACCTTGATGTGCTCAAGCCAGTGAGTGGACTCCAGATTGGAGAGCCAGTGCGAGTCCTCGATGTTTGGGTAGACCACGTCCTTTAGCTTGCGGAGTGACTCCCTCATCACGTGGATATTGTGAATATCCAAGAACACCAGCTCTGCATTTTGATATGCATCCTCACTTTCGTATCCGCCCCCTTTCATCTGGAAGAAGCAAGTGGAGAACAGGAAGGTTATTTAAATCCACTGGGCACAGATCAGCAAAACTTTATTACCGACCAACTCCAGTATGTTTTCCGACACCTGAGCCTAACCTCCAACCTCCATGTACAGGGGGCAATGACATGACAGCTCATTCCACTTCTTAAATATTGCTGTTGAAAATAGATTTAGAAAATAAACCTTGTTGGCGACAGCGTTGACACTGGGCCTGGCATCAAAAATGAACAATTTATGGGACTGAGCGTTAGCATCCATGATCGCCTGGAGATATTTCTCATCCTCTTTGCTGCGCTTTCCGTTTATCCCAACCATGGGCTGACTGCAGCGCGTCACTGTTGCTTGGCTCTCTGGATGGATCCATGATAAAACCTGGACAGGGAATATTGGCAGAATATCACCAGAGACGCTCCAACAAACCAGTTGCCCAGGAGAAGATAGTTAAATTCATGCCGAGGAGTGGCCACTCACAGGTATCCTGCCCTTTGCCCGGAAGGCAGCCAGTCTCTTCAGCTCTTCATCAGGTATGTTGACGGGAACTGCCAGAGTTGATGGGTAGGTGTCACACAGCTCGTAGTGATCATTTATTTTAGTTATCCTCCAGCTTTCATTGGGTATACCCTTCAAAGAAAAAACATGTAATAAAATGTATGTAATTAACTTCCTTTAACATTTAGCTGACGAGTCAGAGTCGTCTTTAAATACCTGTCTTTTGTACTCCGAGACAGCATCATACACCTTCCATCCGTTTTCAGGAAAAACTTGCCCATATTCAAAGGCAAAGATTTGCTGGGGAGAGCAGAAGAGAAATGTGTCACCTGGCGGACAGTGCGGGGCGACAGTGTCAGCGACGGGGCGACAGCTGAGAATCACTCACCAGCCCGTTGGAAACAGGAAACGCAAATTTTATCAGCACTTCGAAAATGGACTTCCTGAGTGTGTCCTCCATCTGTTTGTGTGCAAATCGTAGATTGCGCATATCCTGCAGAAAGTCAGAGCAGCGAGTTCTGGGATCAACAGCAGTATGTAGAAATGAGTTGCATTGATTGTTAAGCAACAACATGCAGTAACAGTTATTGCCTAGTATGCTAATGTAGACATACTGCTTTTCTGACAGCACGGTTTACACAGCAGGGATTAAAAGAGGAGCATCCTCTCTAACTTAGCCTATGCACTGTATAACATCATCTACTCTTGCCGTCTTGCATCTGTAACCAGTAAAAATCTGAACTGCCAGATAAGTCAACGGGCAGATATTGCAGACCATTTCCGACAGCTTAGTCACTCACCTTGCAAACTAGCCCGTAGGACACATCACCACGGCTTGAAGCACTTCCAATCTTTTCCACTCGACTCACCACCCCGAGGGACAGGTCCAGCACGAATGCTGGCTCCTACAAACCAACTAAACGTTAACAAAACACAAAATGACTCATGTACATAATCATAAATTCATTGCAAAAAAAATGTCAAGCGTACCCTGTCCATGCATTTGAAAAAAAGCCTGTAGTTTGTCACCATCACTGTTCCCCTCAGTGCTCCAGTGAAGGGACAGAAGTAGGTGACATCTTGGGCTGGAGAATAAAAGGGATAATAATAAAAATCAAATAGCCAAATATAAAAACAACGCTATTCCAAATTGTTTCGATTTCAAAGTGGGAATAAGCCGCTCTACCCTTATTGCGTGCAAACTATTTTGATTAGAGTTGCGATTGCAGTCGAAAGAAACCTACCCATGTCTTGCACAGTTTCATTTGGAAGCAATTGTGGTTCTTCTTTGTCTGATTCTCTAAGCACCTGCTGAAAACATTAAATAAAAATTAGACTATATGTGTTGCAATATCTCGACATAAACCCATGAAATGTGAAGCTAACCAAACTTTTGAAAATTAAGGCATCATTCAATACTTTGTTGACTAGTATGTTATTCATGAGAGGGCATACAGTACCTTGGCAGGAGCTTTGGGTTTAACCTGAAAGGTCCAGAGAAGAGAGAGAGAGAGTCATGCTTCAGCCATTATTATGAGCTGCTTTAATGAAGCAGCAGGATCTCTGTGAACTGTGCGGCGGCAGCTACTGACCCTGAGCTCCGGGGAAAACTCTGCAGAGGTGGACACGGAGTCGGCGGACATGGCCGAGGGCGGCTTGGCCTGGGCAGACCGGTCAGAGCGAGAGGTGGCCGTGCTGTTGAAAGATGTAGTGACAGACGAGAAAAATTAAAAGTACAGCAACCATTTCATCTCATCTCAACTCATTTCACTCACTCATTTTGCACTCCCTTTGCAGTGGTGTTGATACTATTATTTGATCAAATAATTGGTCAACTAACAAAATTACTTGAACTTAATTTGGGTATGTACCTCATAAAAATACCAACCGTGTATTGGTCACAGCTAAATGAATGCAACAAAAGCTTTTTAACTGTTAGTCAGACTGAGCAGGCACATGTGTAATATTGCAATTAAGCAAATTGATTATCACTTGGTCTAAAGGAAATATCCAATCAGCAACACTGAAAACAATGAACTGTTTTTGCAAGTCACTTATCAAGTATTCTCCGTGTCCAGGGTCTGCAGATTCCCTCTGTGCCACGGAATATTTTAACAAATCAAGTGACTCGAGACGTCACTGTGGGCCCCTATGATGAGCATTGTTTATTACATCCAGATGTTTTGCTGAACTACCAACCGACACCTCAACACATAGTGAACACACGACTCGACGAAGTGGCTACATGAGGGTGTAGAGCTGCTGCTCGGACTAAAGGGAGGAATGTATGTTCTGACTCTGGCTCCATACATTTTGATCATGTGCTAAACACGTCACGTAGTGGGTCACATGAATATTCGATTAGTCGACTACGAGTGGATAATAACCGATTATGACAACAGCCATCAACTGAGTGGTAATTCACTGTCAACACAAGTGGTCTTGTGGTCCCATGGCAGTTTGTTCCCCGGTTACAGTATGAGTGGTTTGGCAGTAACTCGGGAACGGTTATACAAAGTAAAAATACAAATAGACAAGTGGAGTAAAATAACTTCCTGTTAGTTTCACAACTCTCGTGTTGTGGGGGGCTCAGCTACCTGGACAATGAATCAACGCTGGGCTGTCGAGACGAGGATCGCCTGGAGCCCAGACTGTCGACGCTCCCGCTCTTCTCCATGTTCTCCCGGCGAAGCGTTCGTACAACCGCTGGTGGGAACCCCGGCAGAGCGACGGGAGAGAGTCCTCACAAACCCTCTCGGACTACAGTAAATCCGCACCAACAAAAGGAAGCTGCCATCTTTTCCCAGCAGCCTCCCAATCCCTGTCACCGGGACTTTTGGAGACGGCGCCCCCTGTCGGCTGTCGACAGTATCGGCCACTCGCTTGCCGGCTTCACTGCGTTTGGTACGGGTGGGTAACTGCTGTTACAGATATGTATTCTTTTATTTTGCTGTTTTTTAAGGACATACCACAAAATTTAGTACACACAAAAATTGGACAAAATCGTTTTGTCAGGTCAAATTATATTTCTCAATGCACGCATGTATTCATTTGTGCATCAATACGTGTATGGCAATTCCCGTCCCATATTGTTCCTAAATGCCCCATCTCTGTAACTTCGTTAGTTTTAGTTGCATGTATTTATATTTGATTTCTCAGAAATAATACATTTTTTATTTACTTATAAACAGACCACACTCACTGCATTATGCTTTAATTGTGTTACATTCTGTGCTAAAAAGTATACCTCATTTACATCTAGATATAAAATTAAGAACTGCGAATCATAGTTCTGTTGGAATTCACAAAATTATCACACTGCTGCATGGATATTGCACAATAGGTCTACTGTTATTGGGTAGACAGAGGGACAAAATAGGAGCTATACTTTGGAATTTACATAGACGTGTGGGGAAAAGCACCAAGCGATATAAGGTGATTTTTTTGAATTTACAAGAAATCTTTATACACTTCCAAATAGTTAAAAAAACAAACTGCAATTGTTGAGATGAGGTAGAGTAGAATAGAAAACCAGAAATTGATATTAAAGATTATATTATGTCGGTCTACTTTGCAGATATTTAGCAGAATTGTAATTTTAGGTTACAAATATTTGTCTTAAGTGAGTTCCTGATTATCATTCTGTCCTTAGTTCAAGTACCGTGACATTTCAAGGTTTAACATTTATGTACGAATATATCAAACCCATTCCGTCAAAACTGATCATTACTCTAAGATGTTGCTCACTCATAATCGAAACAACTTCAGTATTCAGAAAACGATCAAATTAAGCAAAACAGATACTTGAAACTCAGATTCCTTTCCTCATTAGTCTTTCCCAGAGAAATTCTTAGGAGCATATTCAAACGCATCCCTTTTGATTGAAATTATTTATTTTTAAGTACTTAGTATTTTTAAGTACCGAAAGATTCAACTGAAAGGCTCAGAAGCAGAATCACATTAAACAGTTAAATCCACCTTGTATTGAGCTTTATTCAAAGGAGGCAACTCATCAACTCATTTATATACAACATTTTACCTGTTGTCTGTACAGACACTAACACACTTAAATAAAGAATGTATTTAAATGCATTAGTTGTATACAGCTGGAAGGATGAGACCAAAGAAATCAGTTAAAAAAACACAAACAATAAAATGAACACACACCAAGTCCTTTACTTTACATATTTCTCCATAAATTTCTTGTGGAACTCAGAGCGCAGCGTATCGTTGACAAAGCGCTTCTCTTTCCGTGCCTCATCTACTCCTTTGGCGCAGTTTTTGAACACAACATCATCATCCCACCTAGAAAGATAAATAAAACATTCATTTTTGATGATAGGTATAAAGTGATTTTTTTTTCTCCAAAAATACAACACTCATATTATGCATACAAGCATGTTTGCACGTGTATATGTATGGAAGGTACCTTCTCTTGACCCTGAATGTATTTTGAGTCTGGGTCGCCTGTTGCTGTTGCCCTGCCAAATTAATCAACGGATTGCCGCTCAAGATATTCTCCATGCGAATCCTCTCCTCCTCTGCCTTTTGCTCCCGCTCCTAGGATGGGAAGACATAAAAATTCATGGACCAAATGAAGGAATATTTGCCTCTTCTCAAATGTTATCCAACTTGCTGATTTTGATGTCAGCCCAGTCTCATACAGTGGGTGCAAACACATTAGTCTGAAATGACACTTTACTTTGCGTTCTTGCTCTTCAGCCCGCTCCTTCTTGATCTTCTCTAGTTCTGCCAGAAGAGCTGCTGTGTCGTCGTCATCGCTGTCCTCCTCAGAGTCCTCGTCCTCATCATCCTGTTGACAAACGAGCATCACTGGTGAGGAAGGTACACAAGTGCTTATCATCAAGTCTCTACTTATTCTTACAGTGCCAGTACTCACATCAGTGAGAGGGTCATCTGCATCAAGGTTGGCTGCTGGGATCTGATCCAGTCTGGGCCTCTTTGAAGATGAAGAAGATGATGTTGATGATGTGGTGTGCTCTGCAAAATTTCCATGGGTATAAACTTTAGATCAAATGGGACCATCATTTTGACATTGTTAATAATCATTAAATGTAATATTTGCAGATAGACAAACCTCTTGGTCCCCGCTCTCTGGTCTTATCACGTGCAACTACACGTTCCCTTTCCTCAAGCTCCCTGCGGAAGTCACGGGCACGCACCTCCTCCGGGGCATCCTGAGTAGGTTGCCTGAGGATGGGATCGTAGTTGTAGGGGGACAAATACCAGAAGAAATTAATACATATTTTGCTTTCAGCATTTATCCACCATAAGATAGAAGGTGCAATTCAGAAAGCATCTTACTGGATGTAAATCAGTGCCAGGCTCACCAGAGGTGCACACAGTGACACACTGATTACAACCCAGGACTCCATTCTTATTGGATATGCTGACCTGTACTTGATCTTGGTGTGACCAGGAAGATCTCGGCTGGAATACTGTTTGGACAGAGCGCTCAAGTCACCTTCTCCTTTACCTCTCCCTCCTCTCGCCGGCTCAAATGTTGGTCTGGCAGCTGTGGTCATCTTGGATGGCTTTGCTATTGAAAACACATGAAAGCAGTACAAACATGAGCAAAAAATTAAAAAAAATACAAGAAATGTCTGGAACAGTTCACACAAGGATCTGCCAACTCTTGACCACAGTAGTTGGTTCAGTGTCATTTATATCCAAACATTTCAGATTGATTTTGAACTGTTAATCGGACAAAACGTTTGTCTCTTTTTGTTCTGAATCAAGTCACCAATTTCCCATCTGGTGTATTAACTCATTATATGATTTAATTTGTTCAGTCCACATACACTTAATAACAGAAGAACCTCCAATAGCAAGCGAAACAATAAATCGTGTAAGTACTCGTTTTAGCCGTTTAGAAAAAGACACAACAGCGTCCAGGTTATTGCTAAGATGTATTTGGGAGACGTATCACATATATCAATAAACAAATAAAGCTGATTGTCAGTGAATAACAAAGTACAAATCACAAGTTTGCATGCTAGCCATCAGAGCTAAATAGCCGCTAGCTATGCTAACCAGGCTCATCAACTCCTCCGAGGAGGAAAACGAAGCTATTTCGCCTCTTCCGCAACACTGTCTGTCGTCGGCACGAATTACCTCAAGAATGTATGTTCATTGAAACAAAACCAAAGCCAAATTATGGGCATTTCAGAAATAAACAGCAATAACACTCACAAAGCTGCTGCCACCGCACGACAAAAAGGAAGCCTGGATACAACCAAACGCCTCACGTGTACGTCACTTCCTGTAGAAAAGGTGCGTTAAAAGCACTCGGAACTGAGAAAACTTGTAGGAATTAATAAAAGACATAGATTGTTTTAGGTATCGATTATTTACAGATTAGTATAATTAATAGTCAAAGTTTATGTGATCAGGTGTTGTAGTGAGGAAAGTGAGGAGCACATATTGGCGGATTAATTAAATAGAAAAACTTTTCTACTCTATTCTTGACAGTCAGGAGTCATTATTTTGGAATCATTATAACCAAAAAAAGCATTGCACTAATAATGTGCTAGCTATGCAAGGTAGATATAGTACAACTGTCTGTGAGCAATACAGTAACGTGGAGAAAAAACAGGGGCTCTCAATGTTATTTCCACAAATTTTTATCGGCACAGACTTCAGTCATTCCTATTAATCAAATTCAGTGTAAATATCTTAACATGTGGTCTGATAACATCAGAACTTCATGACCATTCCTCCAAAAGTTACATGGAAATCAATGACTGTGGAAATGGCCTAACCACAGTGGCCACAGGCAAACAAGGAAATACAGCTGTCCATAACTTTGAACTCAAACTCTATCGTCCGGAAGCCGAAACCGGACTATGGCCAGGTGAAACACAGAATACATAAGTCATGATAAAATACATTACAGGGTAACAGAAAACAAAACACAAAACTCACATACCTTGTAACGTTTAATAGTGATATTTTTATGTTGCTGTGAAGTCACAATATTTGCAGGACAATCTCAGATTTGATAATATCTGGTACAATTATCAATAACTACTTAATGAAAATATTTTTTGTATTTTTCTCTTTTCACATTGGCACATGTTAATGTATAAATAACTTATGTGTATGCAGTATGTGATTTATCATTTTTTGATGAACTCCGTTTCATTACCAAACTGTGAAAGTACTTACATTTTTATTGCAGATGTTTGCCGAGGTTCAAGGAGGCAAACCAGAGGGGGAGTTACTGCTGCATTCCACTCAACATTCATATATTATGTGTCTCAAATGTCTCACTTTACTTTGTCAAGTGTAACTATTCTATAGTAGAGTAAAACCCAGAAAGGTGATGGCGCAATATACCCTTTTAGTGTATATTTAAAGGGTCAGTTCACCCAAATTAGAACTAAACCATGTTCACTTGCATAGTTTTTTTTTTTAGTAGTGATGTTAATTTTGGAGACGACGTCCATGATACTCTGAATAATCCACAAACAAAAATTTCAACATTTAAGTTTATTAAAATATAACTTATCATAAAACTCATAAAAGTGTAAGAATAAGTTTGTTATGTGTCTCAGTTTCAGTTCACTTTGATGCATTTTGACGGGATGATAACAGGTTCTGGATTAGGACATAGATTGAATACCAAGTGGTTAAATATCAGGTCTATCTTGTTTCCTTGCGTCCCCTTCAGCTCGAAAAGCCTCTTTGTGAAGGAATATATTTTTTCTTTGGAGATACATTAAACAACACTGAAAGGTTTCTCATGAAATGTCTGAAGCTGATAAGCTGAGGGGTTTCATTTCTAGCCACAAAGTGTTGTAAGTGTTGTGTGCAAGTCAGTGGGGGAAAAAATCCCACCACTATAAGTACTTACTTATAGGGTCAATTTAAATTGTGTTGCTGTCACACATTAGAAGAGCAGAAAGAATTATTACTTGAAATATATTTCTTTCATTCGTTTGATTCTCAGGAACAAGCTACCGAGAAGCACTTGCTGTTAAATGACTATGGAATGTGTCATGTCACAGAAATGAAGCAAGAATTTATATGTAAAATGGCACCTGTCAAACTACACCACCCACCCAATTCACCAGTATACATGGTGTAGGGTGGGATGGGACGGGTGGACTCTAAAAGGACAGGGGGAGGGGGCTCAGGTTCAAAAGTCTCTTACCTGCAATACAGAGATCAGAGGAGGCCTAACACCACACAACGCCAACGCAGATGACTAACAGGTGAGAAAATATGGTGTAGGAATGGACTTGACATTATTTCTAATCTCACATTTTCTCATTACAAAGTCAGAGTAGGTCTCGTTTTCAATGCGTAATTAATTTGACCTGGTTAATTGTTGCTGGCAGGTCTCCAGAGAGATTCATCAACAGAGATAAGTGAAATGGTAACAGGAGCTCAATTAGAATATAAACAAGATGCACAGTGTGACAGGGCTCGATACTGTAAACACAAAGTGGGTTAACATTCAGAGTGAGGGAGTATATGGTGAACATGTGGCCATTGTTTACATCAGGATGATATTTTTGAAAACGTTTTAAATTAACAGAGAGTGTAACATGCCGTTTTCAACGAGTAGGTTATACAAACAGGGTTGGTTAGTAATGGATTACATGTAACCAATCACATTATTAAAAAATAAGTAATTGTAATCATACGAGGTTACATTTGAATTTTTAAAAAATTTGATTATAGTTACGTCGTCAAGGATTGCTTGATTGCACTTTAAAATATAGCAATTTTGTTAATGTTGATACCAGCATGTCTTTAATGCTAATTGGATTTCTAAAGGTTGAATGTTCTACTGTAGGTTCTACAGTATAACAACAATATATGACTGTGTACATTACTCCTCTCAGGTTGCCACTTTTGACTATGTTTTTTGTGTGATTTATAGGTAATGATAATGGAGTATTCATTCCTTTTTACTTACGTTTAAATGGAAGAAAGATTTTTTTAGTAAGCACTCCTCTTACACTAGTCTTGTAACAAGATGCAAGATTTAACAAATGCTTTTTTTGTTTGTTTTGTAAATGATGAATATGCTGAATACCCTCTATTTGCATTGAAAAGGTTTTAGATTGAAAGAGTAAATTTGTGGAACTCAAAATGTTGTTGTTGCTTTTAGTATAAGGTGCAATATTTTCAATGTTTGATTTTGAAGTAATCCAAAAGTATTCAGATAAGATTACATTATCAATTTGTATCCAGTAACTGACTACATTTCAAAGCAATCTGACTCAACCCTGGTTACAAATGATGTCACGTTTACATACAGTGAATTGCTTACATACAGAATGCAGTTTTACGAGTTTTGCATGTGAGGTGGGCAAGTCTGAAGTCACTCGTGAGACTATGGAGAGACAGAAAAGAACAGTAAAACACAAACAAGATATATCACATACATTTACAATAACCTCATCTTTAAATCCTTCCATAAGGCTGAACATCTGAGAAGATACAGAAATCATGTCCAAATGTAAGTCACACTAAAATACAATACCTAATCATTTTATGTTGTGCAAGCATTGTTGGTATTCACAAATATCATGACGTGTTTGTGTGTGTGTGTGTGTGTGTGTGTGTGTGTGTTGTAGCTGTTGACAGAAACAAGGTGCTTGAAACCATCAAGGTGCGGACTGCACTAAAGAATGATGGCAGCTGGATCCAAAAATCTGGACAGGGAAAAAAAGAGCAAGATGAAGCAGGGTAAAGTCTAAAGCAGTAACTGAAGCTTTTTACTGATGTGCTGTAGTGAAGCAAGGCATCACTCCGACCCCATCCTCAGAAGACAGCCACTGGGTCCTCCCTAGTAGTTTTTGTAATAGTCCTTCACCACAATCTGTGATTCTTTAAATCATTAGTATTTCTTTTAGAAACACATGGCACAACAAACACTGTACAGTGCAATATGTTTGTATATTGAATACACTTAACTTCTCCTGTCTTGCAGATTGGACCTTGCTGTGGAAACCACACCCGCTGCAGTCAGGGAGAAATCCTATGTCCTCTCCACAGCCATGAAATACGAGTGAGTGCTACAGTATAAATATTCAGATGTGAGCATTACTTGCTGTCTTGAATTATTGAAAAAGTACAAAATGAACATGTGGGTTTATCAGATAAAGTCGGGAAGAAAAAGGGAACAAGTTATTGCGCTTCATCAGATGTCAAAGAGTAAGCAGTGTAAAAATATGTTTTGTCTGGTTTATTATAGTATCAAGGAGGAAAAAAAAAGGAAAAAGATATAGGTTTTGAGAAGTAAATGGAAACCGAATGTATAGAATCAGATTAAGTAATATTTAGTAAACGTAATTTCAAATGTTTAAAGCTGTGTCTGAATCAGGGGCTACTACATTTCTCAACTGCTGTAGTAACACAGAATGGCCACAAGATGGTAGTGTCGTCTGTGGGCCTTGTCCCGCATTCTCCACCGTTTTTGCCTTTTACTGCTTAAACAACCCCACCTGAGGTATTGCTTTTGTTTTGTTGTGCTTTTTTTGATTAGGTCAAACTGAAACGACAATTGTGTCCAGTTCTGATTGGCCATTGTGCAAAAAAACCAATTCTCCATCGTAATTCTTCCGAGACCTCTTTCTTGCAAGGCAACATTCACACCAGCAGATGAATAGCAAAATCAACATGTTTGAATGTTGACCTTTTATAAGTCAGCACTAACCCACACCTCCAGTGTGGATGCACTCATTCGACTCCGAGTTTAGTAACTGTTGACTTCTGTCATTAGCGGAGGGGTACAGGTAAATTTCTCCAGCCTAGGCTGGGACTGTTTATTTTCATTATGGACAAGAAAAATACGATGTGTGTGTCATTTAGTTATTTGTTTGTTTGTAAAAAAAGTTTTTATTGTACTTATGTTATTATGGAGTTACTGAAGCTATAACACACAACCACATGGCAATATTCTAAATCCATCCTTTTATCTTTGTAAGCATCTTACTAATACTTCACACGTTAGTTTGATGGATACACACTGCAGCAAGCTCAGAGCATTTACTCTAGCCTGTAGAACAGGACAACCTCTTACACTTATATAATAAGGATTATAGAAATCCTCACTGTCTGTATTCATACTGCATGATGTTAGTTTGTACAACAATGTTGCTGACCTCCAGTGTCCTAAAAGAAAAATGACCGAGCTGAAGTTGAAGGTTGTGATACAGCAGCGGTTTGTGACCCCCTAAAATGAAGCAATGTCTACTCCCGACCTTTCGTCACACATCACGGGGTCAGAGTCCAGACATCGTGTCCGGCCCGAGCCTCTGTTCCACTTGCTCCTCTGACCCAATGCAACGTCTCACTCTTTAATTGGTCTTTAGAAAAAAAAGAGGAAGTGTATTCCTTGTGTTTACTTCTCATATTCTAAGACAAATTGACAATTGACTTTTTAGCCCAGAAAAAATTGTCATCTTTCTTGAAATCTCTACCAGCTTCTTCAGCACGACTGAGCGAGAAGTGAGCCCTCGACTCACTCATGGACTCGTCTCCTCTGTCAAGACATGACTTTTACGGCTTATTGGGAGCAGTGTTAAAGGCATCTTAAAACATAGTGGGTTTTTTTTTCTTTGAGAGTTTAACTTGAAGGACTTTGAAGTCTGAATCGTGAAAATATTAAACAGTTAGAGAAGACTCACAATAAATTAACAACAGAATTTTATTTGAAAATATTTTGGCTTCTTCAAGTTTTATCTTGGGAGCTCCACGAGCTGGGAACCACTGTTTTGCAGCATTCAAACATTATTACTCAATTACTAAATCCGAACAAAACTTTGACGAGTAATTAATATAACACACTCGTTTTTTCTCTGTGAGATGACAAACTACGAACTCTGCAGGAATGTTCTTTCCTCAGATAAATCCTCCAAGTGATAATCTTGGGGAGTAATGAGCTACAAGGAGGGTCTAGCAGCTGTGAGCTCCTCTACAGTGTGCACCCCCTGTGCTGATGTGCTGAAGGTAGGGTCAGCTGCTGAGTCCATGCTGTGTGATGGCATTAAATGACCTTCACTGACAACAAAGTGGTCCAATGGGTAGATGCCACATTTCCTAAAGCCTTCCTTGACAATCCTGGCACCCTCCTCTTCCTTTGCTACCTGATATGTCGCTTTAAATACACCCGAGAACTCCTTCTTGCTTATTGCAAAGTGAGTATCGGTGGCGCAGCCATCCCCTAGGAGTGCTGCAAAACGCTGCCTCAGTAGCACAAACAGACCTGCGTTGAGCGGCTGCAGGATGTGAGAGCAGTGAGACGGAAGGCACAGAAGGATGACGTCCTCTTTGCGAGCTGCCTCCACCACCTCTAGGTTCACGGGCGACTTGTTGCCGTCAAAAATCAGCAGCAGTGGACGCTCCTTTGGTGCGTGCAAAAGAAAGTGTTTGAGGAACCATTTCTTAAAGAGGTCGGAGTTGATGCACCCTGAGCCCGACCACCCGTAGAGGGCATTTGGTGGCCCTTGTGTCTTGTAACATACTCCCCCTGGATAGGCCTTTGAGTATATAATAAATGGGGGAATGTCCTCTCCAGCGGCACTAAAGCAAGCCAGGACGGAGATGTGGTCCCTCAAACCCGTCATTGGCTTGTAGCCAAGACTGGCAGGCTTGGGAAGAATCACTCTCTTCCGGCCCAGTTGAAAGCCCGTCTCATTGCAGTTGAAGATTTGGTGAGGCTTGTCTCTGAGCCCACGAGTGTCCATGACAGTGCTCAGCAAATGAAAAAACTGATCCACCGCTTCCTTCCTCACACACACCGTCCTCCCACGGACAACACTGTCTGCCTGCTGAATGGTAATGTTCTTCTCCTGCCGTTTTCTAAAATTGAGCCACCAGGTCTGGCCCAGTTTGGAAAATGCCACCCGCCGATGCTGCCGCTTATAAATGGATGAGGCGAAGGACACCAGCTGCTGCTTGGTTAGTGGAAATCCATGCCTGGACATGTACAAGGAGAACTCCACTAACAGCTCCTCGTCAGCAGACGTGATAAGCTGGGCCGGCCCACTACGGCTCCCTGGTGTCACCCGTCCACTGACTCTGTCCCCCAGTGAAGATTTGGGGACTTCGAACTCCTTGGCAGCCTGTCGCACTGTACACCTCCCCGATTTCACCTCGATCAAGGCCCGCTCCATGGCCTCCTCTGTCCATTTCTTCTTCTTCTTCCTACCGATTTTGTCAAGATGGTTTCTTGATGGCATTGTTCGCTGGGAGGGCACAGAAAACGCAGGCATGAATGACACATTACACCAACAGGATCGCAAGGATATATATGTATATGTGGTGAATAACAGCGCTGTGTGAATGGTGAGTGTGACTTTCCTGTAAAGCGCTTTGAATGGTTATATGACTAGAAAAGCGCGATATAAATACAGTCCATTTACCGTATGTATCATTACAATCACAAAATCAGATATAAACGTTCCACACCACTCTCTTGCATCCAGCATTCTTTTTAAACCATAACGGATGGATGCATGCGTTTGCATCTGGTTTGCTGGTTAAAAGAGAAGAGAAATGAAACATGATGGTAATATGTCTCATCTGTTTCTCTGTTGTCACAGCACTCAACAGTTGTCAAAGAGGCATTTGGAGCATTAGACCGTCTTCTGATGGACCGCTCAGACAGACAACCAGCTCTACGTCGACAACTGCAACACCTCTATACCAATTAGACGTCCGACCCACTTGTGAAAACAGAAAAGGCCTATTGATTTATGTCTGCATACGTTTTGTTTTGGATCCTATTCAGAGCTGTTTAAATGCAATTATTTTTGAAACTGTCTGCAGAGCATCCACATTAAGGTGAAACTTGGTCGTTTACTGGATGTGAAACAAACAAACACTTAACTTTTCCTTGCTTCACTAAGAGATGAACTAAGGTTCGTGATGGAGGCTCTCGTCAATGTAGTTGTTACAAATGGTGAAGTACGTGTGGTTCATGCAGACAACGCTGAGTGTGTGTGTGTGTGTGTGTGTGTGTGTGTGTGTGTGTGTGTGTGTGTGTGTGAGGCAACTGGTGAAACACACCGACTTACTTGCTCTTGGGGAGTGGTCGCACTAAGTTCCTCGTGTGAAACAGAAAGCAACTCGTCCCGGTGTCGGTGGTCGTCTCGCTGCGCTGCGCTGCTGTGTGGGAACTAACGTAACAACGATGTGAAGCCTGTTATTTTTACACAAACTTTACGCTTTGAGACAAAAACACATGTCAGTGTCTGATTTGCAGTCGCTGTGACGTGACTGTCTGTTTCATCAAGTTTTAAAAAAACGCGGTTATACTTGGAGTTAATCATTGTCTTCCTGCCTAGCAAGAATATCTCACAAGCACAAGCCAAAAGCGGAACAGAACCGGAAGTTTAGTGAAGTGTTCTTCAAAATAAAAGTATCATAGTTCCTGTTACCAAAATAAGTGCCCAACTCTACAGATTAGCCCATTGATAGGAAAATTACTTTCTTTCTTTCTTTCTTTCTTCTATCTTTTCTTCCTTCCTTCGACTTTGTTGACAGTCTCCTACTCAAACTTCATGTGTATTGCTCAGGACCCACAAGACGTTTTTGGATGTGACGATGTTTGTACAGTGACGATGACTGACAAAAAACTTTTCAGACAGTGGAGTTCAAAAATCAAATTTGAGATTAATCATCGTTGAAGCATTTCGCTTTGATAACAATTATAAGCTAAACAAATTTTGAGCTGATGAAAGCTGAAAAAGAATGGTGATGATGTTTGCTACTGTGGAATTCATTAGCAAGATGTAATTTGCCACTCATTTGTAGTAAATAAGATTATAGATGTCAAGGTTCTTTTCAATGAGTGTTTCTTATTCTTGCCCTGCAGATCAGTGGATTCTCCACTGAGCCCTCATCTCAAAGAGACAACTGAAGGGTATGTACTGTAAATGCTGAATTTCAATTAAAAACAAACTTCTCCACACTACACACCACTCCTCTCTATATCCACTTGTTTAAAGGTTTGCATTGTTAATCTTAGTTAAGCCTGGACTTTTAAACCAAATATCAAATGCTAATGCAAGTATTACAAGTTTACTGTATTTTCTTATTTGCTTTAGTGCTTCAGCTATCCGGGCGAGTGGTGAGGTTATTCTTCCCCAGAAAGATGCTCAGCCTGAGGGGTTAACAGTGGAGACTGCAGACGATACCAAGTTAGTATATACGAGAGTATCTCTCTACCGTTTGTAAATGCAAATATGAAATATAAAGATGCTGACTATTGGGGTTTTTCATATTTTTTATATTATGGTTGTTAAGAAACAACTTCCTCTCTTACAGGCCCCAAGCACATGCAAAAGAACTTGTCCAAAATGGTGAGGCACAAAGAGAAAACACTGTTGCCAACAAAGCAGAAGAAAACAAGGAGGGATGTGCTGATACACCAGCTGAGCAGTCAAACACAGATCACACTGAGGCCAAGTCCCCTGAAGATGCTCTTCTTGAAGTCAAAATGAAACCCGAAGAGGAACCTTCAGTCGCAACAGAGCCAGCCAGTGGGGCACATTTGGAGGATGCAGAATTGATTATACAACCTGCAGAGAGGAGTTGTAATGAGCGTCCCCCAGAACAAGCTGCAGAAGGTGTTTTTGAAGCTGTGGCTGTGGTTGTGCTGGAGTCATCCCATTATAAGAGTGATGTGATTAATGCAACACCAGGATACGGGGCTGCTCCCCAAAACAGCGTGGAAACAATCCCTGACTTGTTGCTGGAATCCTTATCCAAATCACCAACTCACCAAACAATTCTTGATCCTGTATCTGAATCGCCAACTCAGTCTGCTGCCAACACCACAGTCAAGTCTGTGGAGTGTGAAGTTGAGCCTGCAACTCCGACAGAAGCAGCTTTAAAGACCAGAGCTGAAGAGGCAGTTGAGTGCGAAGTCCACCCTGTCAATAATACTGTGGTTGTGCAAAGTGCTGAGAAAGCAGCAGATCAAGTGATGGAGTTGAGCATCACTGATGCTCTTGATTTTGAAACTGCTTCAGATGCTGGAGCTATAACTGAAGTCACAGCTGAAGCAGTTCCTGAACCTGTTGACGATCCAAAGCAATCCCACTCAGACGAGTCAAACCTGAACCAATCTGATGATACCAAAATGTAAGTGCTTATTAAACGGAACAACATTCATTTGTGTTTTTTTCGTACCATTCTAACATGTTTTTACTTTTACTGTGAAATGCATCTTTGCATTGCAATGTTAACTGATTACTTTTTTTTTTATAGCACTGACATTTTTCTAAAGCCTAGGGAGGAGCTACAAACCTTGCACACTCTAAAAATGACCAGGTACCGCAAAATTTCACTTTAAAGACGACGTTGGTTTGTTTTTCTCTTACAAATGAATGATAAGCACTTCAATAGCAGTGCACCACACTTTAACGGTACATACTTTCTCTCTACTCCAGTGATGGCAAAGCTGTTTGTTCATTCTGCGACCAAATTATTGAGGGAAAGGTCAAGATCTCATTCAGTGAACCTCTGATGACTTGCCACGCTGAATGTCTAAAGGTTTGCTCCGTCAGTTAGAAAACATACTGTCCATGAACTGTGTGTGTGTGTGTGTGTGTGTGTGTGTGTGTGTGTGTGTGTGTGTTTGTTGATTGACATGCTCTTGTCATTGCATGATGTCAATGTTGGGTATCTTTCACAGTGTGGTGTGTGTGCCAAGAGGCTGGGCGATATGCTGACCCCCATGTTTCTGCATGACCAAGTGATCCACTGTGATGGCTGCTTCTTCTCAAGGCCTGAAGCCTAACTGGGACAAACATGTAACGCATTCAGTGATTCATGTGTTGTTATGGCTGAGAACCTCATCACTGTGGCCCTAACTCTGTTTAAGTCTGTATTTTGAATCTTTGAACTTTTCAGGATGTGTCGCCAGGATTTAGAAATCTGCGAAAAAGGCTAGACGGCATATTATTTATCACAATAACTCCCAAAGATGCTTAAATGAAATGCTTTGCAGGCAGCATGAATGATTTCAGTGCAACATACTGTACATATGATTTAAATAGTTTAATCAGCCTTAAATTCAAATGAGCACAAACAACATTAAGTAGCCGGCCAACACATCAAACACTTGGAGGCAAGTTATTGAGGCATCAACACCTCAGTGGCACAACGGCAGCAGCTTATTTTAAGCAGTAACTGAAAAACCTCTAGGAAATGGATATACATAACCCCTCAACAGTGGTATTTAAAAAAAAAAGCAGAAATGCATTATGGCCGAATGCTAAGTGCTTGTTTTGTAAGTGAACAGGACAATAGGAGGATACATTTAACCCTTGCAGAGAACTTTTGTACACCCAGCTTCATTTGTTTAAGTACACACACTGTTGATCCACAAGATGGTGATAATGAGGCAGCAGCCAAATCATATTCGAACCAACATATGCATCAGTAAACACTGAATTGCGGTCCCGCAGTTAGGATTTTTCGGGGCAAGCTGTCATTATTCTTAATTATTCATGAAACATCATAGATCACAATCTGACAACAGCATCAGCACCAGTGAAGCCTCAGAAAAAAGACAATAAAACGAGAGATAAAACCTGCAAAAGGAAAATGAACAACAGATCTAAGAGAATCATCTGAGATCAGGATTTGAGGAGAGGGCCAGAGCTCGCTGCTCAGGGTGTGAACTATATCTTCATCTCTCTGTCTGTTGTTCAAACAAAACAGTGATGAGAAACATATGTCTGTTATTGGACAGGTTGAAATAAATAATAGCAGGGAATCCAGGTTTGGAGGTTGCTGTTTTCCGACAGGATGAATGGAAATCTACAGTTGGAAAAGTGTTGACTGTCCATCTCGGAGCCAGAAGATGGGGTTGACTGGGATGGAGATGTTGTACTTAGCGGACACCTTTTCTACCCAGAAACCGCAAGACTGCGTAGTTGTAGGTGGTGGCAGCCAGATACAGAAACTGCAAGACAATGATATGGTGGGTGGTAGAATAGACAGTAAATAAATTTGGTTTGCATATAGGTGGTGGGAAATAATCTTTTTTTTAGGGGCAGTTCACCCAAATTACAAAAAAACTATTTACCTTGTACTTTCTAGCCATACATGCAGTTTTGGTTTGGAGTTGTCCAAGGTTTGAGACATCAATTGTCAATATGCCTTTTGCCACCACAATTGTGATTGAGGTGACTGGAATTTTATTGGTGGTACTTACAATAGAAACTGAATTGACAGCATCCCTGTTTTTCTAGATAACACACACACACACACACACACACACACACACACACACACACACACACTAACGCGACAGGAACAGTTTTTTGGAGAGAGATGCTGAGTCATTTGTCAGCACTTCTTTGAGCACCATAAACTTAAGTTCATTCACGTCCATCGTTATTTGGGTGGCAGCCAAAAACAGCAGAGGTCGATATTGCAAAATGCAACCAAATAAAACCAAAATAACCTTGTTGACTCAATACCACTAAATATGTATTTTTTCTATAATTTGGGTGAACTGGCCATTTAGATGTGGTAAATGAATTGCTTTTATTTACTGTGAGGACCATGGATATATAAAAAGACAAAAAAAACCCCAAATATTAAACCTGACCAGAAAAACGAATACTCACCAGTGCTAAGAGAGTGACCCCAGCACCAGCGAATGCAGCTATATACAAGTCATAGGTGACGTAGAACTGTAAGACATAAGAAACCAGGTTTAATAAATATTCAGAGAATTTTTGTGTCATTCCATTATATGAAAAATAGTCACTTGCACACTATGTTAACAGTTAACGGTGTTGCATTGATTTCTTTGGTTGCTCACTTTGACTCTGCACACTGCTTTTAATGTGGCATAAAATACAGAACTATGTAAAAGGGATTACTTGATTCCTCTACTCACTTCACTGGTTTTGCAAATAGATGCCAAGGTCATTCCACAAGCCTTGCCTGGCATTGCATTCCAAGGAAGCAGACCTGAAATGAACACATGACGTGAGTGTATGTATCTCTTACCGTTGCTGACTCACTATGAGTTAGGATGCTTTCAAGTTCCCACTTGCATACAACACATAAGGGAAACAGCAGTAACTAAAGATGCAGGCATAGTTATCTTCATTATTTTCATAACTAATTCATCAATCAGCTTTGCATCCACATCCCATAAGGATTTATTCATTTCTTTCAGGGGCACATTAACATTCTCATCAGGGGGACAGGCGGTCAGTCATTATCGGTCCAACGCACCATACTGCCTGGCGTCCATGCAAATCCAGCCGTGCTGATTAATGCTGGGGGTTGTTTCAGCCAGGATGTTAATGTCGTGGCATGTCTGCTCCATGTTGAACAGGAAGAAGACTGGGATAGCAGTGAAGGCAAACACCACTAGCCAGATGAAGGCCAAGATATACGTCACTATGATGAACTGTTGAGATAAAAGTACAGTACCTGAGGTCAGAGAAATGTGGCATTGAGGCTCGGGTGTCAGTTTGATAAATGTGCTGTCTTCAAATCAGCAATCAACCATAAGTCATGATTCTGTTTGGAAATCACAGACACAAATAGCATCTCGTTGTGATTAAAAGCTATAACAAAAAACAAAAGAACCCCAACAGAATTCAGTAAATTATCAATGACCTGACATCATATTTCCCCACCCTCATATCCTCCTCCCGTCTCCTCCCCCCACTCTTACCGTCAGGCTGAGGCAGCGGCCACAATGGGTGCTCCTGAATTCACCAAATGTCTGCTTGACAGCACTTGTGGTATAGAAACCCTCAGCCAGCAGCAGGATACCATAGAGGAAGAAAAACGATGCCAGGCCATAGATCACATACTGGAAATATTTGATACTGGAATAGTCACAGGGGAAAAAAATCAGTTGGTAAAATGAAACAATTCTTCAAGAGCAACATTTTGAGAGAATTGAATGCAGGATCACTCACAAGGAGGCCATGACCTCAAAGTCCTGAACGTTGCGGGCGAAGTAGGTCTCAACAAGTACTTCGGTCTGGGTCAACGCTTCGTGCCCACAGCCACAAAATAATGCCATGCCAGCATAGAGCAGCAATGTGGCCACCAGGGATGGGTAGGGCACTGCCCCAATGCACCGGACACAGCAATCATAACAACCTGAGGGGGCATAATATATCAGCACACAGGCGGCACACACCGCACATATAACCACACAGCACATCTACGCCACAGTGGGGGACTCTTTCATCGCGTCGGTGAGTTGTGAAAAAGGCCTCGCTCCGTCTGCAAATCCATGAGCACACACCAAACCCCACCAACAGGCAAGAGAGCAACGGAAAAAAATTAGATAGCAGGGACAAAACAAGAGTTCAAGCAGCGGTTCCCAGTGAAGCGTCCAAACAAGGGCAGTCACCACAGACTTCACGACCATCTCACACACTTCCTCTAGTGTAAGCTTGTGCTGTTGAAGCAGGTAGCAAATATCCACAGTGTTAATAAATGCATCGGCAGAAATGAGATAGAGGAGAAGCACCTAAGGCTTTGCAAAGCCAAGGCTGCCTGACCGGAAACATTTGCTGCTTTTGATCTTGTACTCCACAAGAAGAAAGATCCCAACCAGAGACGTACAGTGCTGCCTACAAGGTTTTGCTACTGTAAAATAAGCCTCCCTGTGCTGATTGCATCCGTATGTGAAAGCTCCTCTGCGTGTACCAACACTTCACAGCTCAACCACTACTGACTCTGGTCCAGCCTACTTTCTCCAGCAGTCACAGGCGTCACCAGGCGAGTGAGAGATGGCGGTGAAACACTGGCTCCAGGGCCCGGGAGAAAGAGCTTCTCTTTGTGGTCGCAGATACAATGTCCTTTGTCTTTGCCACAAATAGGCAGGAACAAAGGGCAGCGATGTTAAACAAACAAAGACCATAGTGCAACAATACACACACAGTAGTACGCGGTGGCAGTGGGGGTCACCGGGACCGTCTCGACACCACTGGCAATGTCACTACTCAGGCCACCCTCCATCCACAGCAGGCTGAGGCTGGTACCACGACACCGGGGGGGGGCTGGGTTCAAGCGTTCAAAGAGTGGGAGGAAGCCTGATGAACGAGAGGGGCAATTTGAATATCTTCACAACAACAACAACAACAACAAAAACCCCACTCAAAATTATGGCAATACACTATGTGAATTCCTTAAGTGCTGTGGGCGACTGTGTCAGTTGGCTAAATCTTTCTGGTAATTCCCCAAATAACAGGAATTTAGTTGGAAGAAAAAGAGGCTGTGAGTTAATCAAAATGGTAAGGTATAAATAGTAACAGCAGGAAGACTGCTCCAGTCCCTTAAAATGATGCCTGCGGACGCCCACGGTTCAGCTGTGTCCTGCTGCAACGGTGACACAGTGGCAGAGCGATAGAGGCCATCGTGAACTCTATTTGAGGGTCAGTTCCAAAGGCATCAGTGCATTTCACAACAGATGCCAGAAGATCTATCTACAATGCAGAAAATACTTGAAATTTAGTGCAAAAGTTGTTTGTAAATGAGAGAAATTTGTTGGCACAAGTTGTTTGTGTCCACAGTTCTCATGGAACATCTGAATTTTATACAAGTGACACAGTTTTTGACCTCTTTCACACCAGTGACCTGGCATGGCCCTGGCATGATGAGAGTCTCTGCCCAACTCTGTCAGCCACTCTGAGTCCAGTCTAGCTTATGTGTACAGGGGGTCAGGGGAGGTAACGGAGAGTAAATAATCCTGACTGAGCCCATGTGCTGTTTTCTTTCCAGTCGTTTGAAATCATGACTGTATTTTAAACTATGTTATATATTAATAAAAAAGGCCAAAGCATGAATCAATGACGGTCAACAATCCATTCGATCCATATTAAATTTTAAAAAATGTATTTGAGGATATTAAAATACTTTTGTAAATCTAAAATGAATGCACAGGATTAATTTGCAGCAAATCCTGCCCACAGTGCACAAGGGCAACATGATGTCTTAGGACAAAAAGGACATATTAAAGGCAACATTAGTAAGTTATTAAAGTTCACATTTTCATATCGCATTAATAATAGATGATAAGCGTTATTAAGAATTCTGTGCACTCACCCATGTCCAGAAAGAAATGCAGAGTTATTGAAGTTTTGCTGGGGCGGCTTTGTGACTGTGATATGAGGATATGAGAAGTTATTCCCCGCCAGTCCTATATGAATCTGACTCGCGCTTTTGTCTCATCAACAATAGATAGACCACATCACCCCGGGTCACATCTTAAAGTCACAAAGTCCCATTTCAGCTGCCAGTCATTATTAATGGAGCCATTGGTGCAGGACTGGGGACAGAGTGGGTCACAAATTCTTATATTAACTTTTTTTTCTTGGTGCTTTTTAATGCAGTTTAGTCATTCTGACTAATACCTGTAGATACTTCATCACTTGATTATTTGATTATGCTCAAATATAAGGGTAATAAATTACGAATTGCAGCTTTTTCATGCAAAAATGCATAAAGTATATCAGCCACAAAGTCTATTTATTGAAAATACACACTTTGGAAAATTTAAACAATTAAAAAAATTGTATCCAATTTTTTAAGATGAAAGGCTTCTGTTTTCTTTAGATTGATAAACACAATCCAAATAAGCTTATGTTAATATCCAGTGATTTTAATTTTTTATTTTCACCACAGAATTCACCAAATTATTGCACGTTCATCTATAAGGTGCATAGTGTTTCATTAACATTGAATTTTTCATCTGTGTATCATCAGCATGCATGTGTTGTTTGTCTGCACACACACACACACACACACACGCACACACACGCGCTACATGTCAACACATTAAACACCTTGGAGGGTCCTCAGAGCAGCATTTTTAAAAGCACACAGAGATAAGAGGTGTGTGCAGAAAAGAGCGAAATAAATCGAAATGCCAGTGACTGACATTGATGAAGTTGACTAACAAGGGTGACATTGACGGCCAGGTCCAGCTGCTGCCCTCCTTCCCTCCCTCCCTCATGTTTGACCCAGTTGATGTCAAAGCTGGGTTCAGTACAAAGGAGCCAGTGTGGAGCAGGAGAAAACATCACTTTTTGGGGGGGGAGAGGCCCCCATCTTATTTTGCTTTCCATTTTACACCAAACAAGTGGACATAACTACATAGACTATATTGCATTACATTTAAATGAAATGCTAACATTATTTGTAACCGACCACTCTCAAGTTACCATTACTAACCCCCGAGTTTATTTTGGGACCAACACAACACTCTGTGGACTAATCTATTGTAAGTAGAGTAGTAATTAGTATGTAGCGAGGATTAATACGAATAACACGAATAATACTTTCAAGTTGAAAGTGAAGAGCGCAGAGGAATGATGCCTTTGTGTGTGTGTGTGTGTGTGTGTGTGTGTGAGAGAGAGAGAGAGAGAGGGGGAGGGGGAGGGGCAGTTAGCTTCTGTATGGAATATGAAGGTATATAATGGTTGGAAGCCTTACTTATGAGATGTAAATAAGCAATAATGTTGACAATGAAATGACAGGGTGAGGAAGGAGGACAAGTAAGTGGCAGCTTAGTTGACGAGAAAAGAGGATTTATGAATAAACAATATTCCCCAAAACCGGATGCAGATGGTGGTCAGGGATGTGAGCAGCTCAGGTAATGAATTAATGGGCAACGACTAACACTCTTTGGTTAATGCATGAAGTGATTTTGAACAAATACATTACTCTGAGCTTTTAGCTAAGTTGACAATTCTACTAGGATGCATATATTAAAATGTATTTAGCATTATCAGATGGAAAATGGTACTTAAACCATTATGGTACATATAAACCATGGACAGCATGTGTGTATAGATATGATTGCACTATATGTGACTGTGCATGGAATATGTATATGTGATATGGCACAGTGATCTGTGAGGCATTTTTATAACTCGCCAATATTTGTGCTCTAAATGTGGTAAATTGCATGTGTTGATACAAGGGAGGAGGACGTCCTTTAACAATAATTGCACCATCCTCTACCCCTGATATGGTAATTTGTGTTACGTTATCTTGTGGCAAAAACAAACAAACACCCATCAAACAAACAAACAACAGAGCTCTTGGAGGACAAACACATGTCAGGCTCGGTCAGGAATTAATTCAGTGGCAAGTGCCGAGTGCCTAGAGTATTTGTTTTACTGCATGATTTAGGAAGGACGGCCTGAGCGCTTCTCCGACCGGGTGTTTACTTGCTTGCTTGTTTGATTGTTTTTCATGATGATCTCAGACTCATGGTGGCTGCATGGTTTAAACCATGGGGATCTGCAACCAGCCACTGGCTTTCTACATTTTCAAAGTTAAACCACCAATCTACAGGAGGAGCAGAGCAACGGCAGTCAGAAGGACATTAAGGAAAGACTGGAAATGACATTGACACACAATGGCGTTTGGATAGTCATGTCTTTCTCATCACACCATACATTAATTTGACCTATAGGGTACATTAACCAGTGTCACATGACTACTTTGTGTATGTCTGATAACATTATCAGGTTCAGACTACAACATATCAACCCAATATTGACCCCAACCCAAATTCACCATCATCTGATCGCATGTCATACAGGACTAGTATCAATACTGCTACTTGGATACCTCCTAATTTATATTGCCAGAAATTCTTTACCTTCTTTTAAAACTGGCCACGACTCGTTGTGTGATGCTGACCAACAGCAGCAAAGCGCTCTCTAACGTGCACACTTGCAAACGTGGCAAAGTGAACTAATCATGATGTTGTTGATGGTGCCAGGTGGAGCTGTTTAACAGACGAAAGGTTCGTGCCTTGTTGATGTTTCTTTCTTTCTTTATGACTTTTCCAAACACAAGACAGCCACTGTCACAACGCCATTGTTTCTTAACATTTTTTCTTTTTCACTGGCACCTACTTCCTGATCGCATCGTATAGGTTGTTAAAGTTGACTAGCTGTGATTGTTCAGGGACCAACGTGTGGTCTGTCAGGTCTCATAGCCAAGCAATGACAAGAATTGAATCTGAATTGAAAAGCTTTACTGTTACAACTACCAGCTGATCTTACATCAATCATTTCTGTTAAATCCAGTAACTACAGAACAAGATCCGCCAACTAATCCACATTCACACTAATCTTAGAAAAACTGTTTTGAACTATTATGCAGCTTTTAAATGGAATGAATTACAAACCCACTTCAAACTGAACAGTCTCATTTCACTTGGAGAATTCAAACAGTTATTATAAAAACACTTCACTGAATCCTGCAACTGCTTTTAGTTTTCCCTTCTTGTGTTGTTGCTCTTGTCGTATGTAATTTGTGTCTTTAGTTACTGTAAATGTTAATTGTTCTCAGGCCTCTCTTGAAAGAAAGATTTTTAATCTCAGTGACTTTGCCTGATTAAATAAAGATTAAATAAACACATAATATTTGTAAAAGGAAGAATGTGTGAATGATGTTTTTCAAAAGCTAAAAATTATTTAACTCTGAGCCTAAACCAAACCTGATCATTTCGATCCCAAAATTAACTAAACTTGATTCTTAGAGTGGCCATGGACATAGAAAAAGAGATGTTGATGAACCAGAGAACTGACGGTTAACAGAGGTCTACTAAGCTAAATTTTTTTAACTGACTTTTTTGTTTTCAGGCTTGTAGTGTTTAGCCCAAACCGATTCATCAAATTTCGTGCAGCTTCCTCTGGAGCCCCAAAATCTTCTTAGATCTTTTTCATATGTTTAGTTTCACATATTTGGCAACACCTTTTACACCTGCATTATCCATCTACAATGTGATTGAATCCCACTTTTTGACAAGACGCGAATTAATTCGAAAAATCTTTTAATTGTTGTCTCATTTAGATTAAACAACATTATGATACTGTAGGTTCGAAGAAATCAAATCTCAAAGCTTGCTGTCGATCATGTCCATTCAGTTAAGGATGACCCCTGATTATATCTTGTTATGCACGGGGTCCAAATCACAATCTTTAAGTTTCATAAAACTCCTTTTTAAATGTGAATACTTGAGTTGGTATACATACAGTTACAATGTAATTACAGTTATCTTTCTGAAGACCTTACAGTATTCATAAACAACCGACAAATAAAATGTTGTTCTAAGTTTATTCTGTACAAACAAGCCAAGCCAAAAGAACCATGAGTTGGATAGAGTAGGAAAACACATTTTAAGCAATTCTCTTTTCATAGTGAAACACTAGCTATAGTCCTACAATGTATTAAGCAAAAATTATGGACACGTGAAACAAAAATATAGCAAGGATACTCAAGTTGACTACAATAGATTACACAACACTACATATGCAAAACTGAATGGTTAATTTCAAACAATTCCCAATTTACATTTCTATAACACGCTTGTCAACACGCACGCAGGCAGGCAGGCACGCACACACACACACACACACACACACACACACACAGGTGCTATGTTTTGCACTATACCAGATAGAAATACTGTGGATAAACGGGATATTTTTTTACCATGTGCGACCAGTAAAGTGTCAATCAATTGTTGTAATGAATCCACAGTAATTTCTTATGTGAGTGCGTTACAAGGCATTTTAAAGTAATTACAATAAAAATACATTTTTCGTAATAAGCAATGTACCATGAGAAATATGTATAAAATAGCTCGATAATAGTAATAATAATACTGCTTTTCGCCTTTTCCCAGATCTCATCTCTGTCCACCACGAGTTATAATGTCACTTTGTTCCACAAGATCAAAATAGATATCACAGAGTAAGAAAAAGCTTCCCATACAAATCCAACTGTATAAACTTTATACTAAGTTCTTGCTAGGTAAAGTTCCAAAAAAGCCAAAGTGGAAAATGAAATGCACTTTTTGACTGCCTTTTTAAAATGAGTATTATAAAATGACTCTGCAGTTATAATTCCTATTATGAGAGAGCAAAGGCAGGATGTTGGCGGTTTAACACCGTCGGAAAAGACAGAACGAACATATTCAACCCTATTTTACCTACACATCCTAAATACTGCTTTACATTTCCATATTTTGAGTGTCGCATTTCTCATCTCCATCTCCAGCCAGGCTATACCCGTGTGGTAGAGTGGGTGCTGGGCAGGCCTGCAGAGCTGTAACCAGCTGGGAAGGTGCTGTATGGACTCATGTTGGAGAGGCCCATCAGG
Organism: Scophthalmus maximus; assembly: GCF_022379125.1. NCBI lineage: Eukaryota > Metazoa > Chordata > Actinopteri > Pleuronectiformes > Scophthalmidae > Scophthalmus > Scophthalmus maximus. The sequence goes on along the minus strand of NC_061516.1, from coordinate 14,381,034 downwards.
GAGTTGGGGATCATGGTGATGTTGTTCGGGGTCATCAGAGGGATGTCGTCAGGGGAGCGGTGCTGGGTAAGGGAGTAGTCCAAACTTGGCGAGACGTGAAGAGGATTGTGAAGGGCCTCACATTGGTTCCTTTGCTGGGACGACAGGGTCTCGTCTATTGTGTTGGTGTGACTCACGTTGTTGCCTTTGCTGTCACGCTGGGGACTGGGCTGTTGGGACGTGTCCTGTCGACTGCGCTTGTCTTTGCGATAGTACAAAGCGGCGAAAGCCAGGACGTTGAGGAACAGCAGTGATGCCCCTACAGCAATAGTGACGCTCAGCTCTGTGGAGTAATCTCTTGGGTTGGGCATGATCAGAGGACCCATCTCCCTCCCTCCTTCGCCGTCACTGTGGGCAGTGGAGACAGGAGGCCGCCCGGTGCTGCCGGCCCTCTTGCCGTTGGACTGAGTAGGATCCAGTGGGGTGACCTTGGTGGTGGTGGAGGAGTAATGGAACATGTCATGGAGGTTGTAGAGATGGGGTACCAGGTGTTTCCAGAAGGCCACCTTGGTGGCACGGTAGTGATCACGGATACGCGGCTTTAGGCCAATGTGCAAGTACAGCTGATCGTAGGGGTCATACTTAGACCAGGCAACCTCCTCAAAGCGGTTGGCCTTGGTGTGGATGAACTTGGTATCCTGGGGTACAGGCTTGTTAGGATCCCTATGGACACATCACAGAAAACTTGGGTTGTAAAAAAAACAACAACAAACTCAAAGACAATCAATACTTGTTGAAAAACTATCAGCAGAATCACATTGCGATGATGTGGTCTTATCAAGTTATCGAAGCAGAAACGTTGGTGTCCAAATTAATCATTCAGAACAAGCTAATAAAATGAACATATGGTATTTGCCATGTTGAAATGTATACTGTTGTCAGAAAATGGCTGCATTAATGTTTTGGTAATGATTTTAACAACATTGCCCATTTTGTATAAACTCAATCTTCCATCCATCATTATCTATAATGATTTACTGTGGGAGGAAGCCGATGTACCCGAAGAGAACCCCACGCATACGGGGAGAACATGCGAACTCCACACAGTTTGAATCCAGAACCTTCTTGCGGTGAGAAAGCGCTAACCACTACACCACCATTCGGCCCTAAACTCAATTTCCCCATTACAAATGCATAGGGAGAGGAGAAGAAATTTAAGGAGGTCAACACAATGTAATATCATCCTCTCTCCCCAAGGGCTCCTCCTTACCCTACGCACTGACACAACAGCCAACAATGACCTGTGCCGTGCTCCCTCCTGCTGCGAGGATCACCATGCACAAAGACATTGCAGCTTTGCATCAAATATGGAGGAAGACTCCAGCAGGGCAGCAGTGGAGTCCTCCACAACAGAGAATCTCATGTACATATCGCTTATCTTCAAAAACACACAGCACATCTTTGTCGCCGTATGACAAATTATGTTAAAAGAAAGAGAGCTGTAGAGTTTTTACTCAGTTGCACTCTCGGCAGGGCAGTTTTCCAGCGCTGAGTCAGTGTTAGTGTAATATCAGTTCAACATGAGACCATAGTTTGTCATTCATTATAAACTCTCATTTGTTGAAAACCTTGAAAACATTATCAAGATTTTAAAAAGTCTTCTTTTGTTGTTCAAATATAATAACCCATAGATAGATACACAGAAGAGAGATTTTTGTCTCTATAAAACTGAAATAAAATGCTAAATAGCCAGAAGGAAAGAAATCTCCACTGTGAGAGCCTCTTAAATGAAGATCTAGTAACAGTGTATGAATATTGTGTATTGAAAGCAAACATTGGTATACAATATATTCTACACATGATTTATTTCTATACTGATTATTTGGACCAACCCCACTTGAATTCTCAACTGACAGTAAAGTTGGGTTAGGTTTATGAAGTACATCTCAAATGCCTTTTCAAACCGTCTCTTTAGCGTAACCTTTTTGTTTAACAGCGAGGAACTGCTTTAAACATTTATGTGAATTAAGCTGTAAATTTTAAGATCCATCACCTTGAGAATGTCTGCCCAGCGTGATGAAAGCCACACGCAGCGTTTTCACAGAGGCTAAACACAACACTGACTATAAAGTAGAGATAACTTGGCATTTCAAAAGAAACTGCTTTCCAATAAACAGAAGACAACTGTGTTTCCTGCAGTTACAGTGGATCATAACAAGATTCTGTTAGCGTTTGGTACTGAGCACTAATTTTTGTCAAAAGAACAGGTGTTCGAAATTAAGCATTTATATTTTTACGTATGTGATGTCATCAAATGAGTTGGAGCAAGGGGAAGCACACCTAACCTAGAGTTAACCTGCATGTACACCTTTGATCTTTGTCAAGGAATTCATACTAATTAGCAAAAGCTTCACTTCTCATGTGCGAGTTCTTGTGAACTAACAAAGGAGGGAAGGGGATAAGGCTAGAAGACATGGAAGTGGGAGCTCAGGCTGTGCTTCATTAGGAGGACCTACTTAAGGCTGAATCCTGCAGTCCTTTAATCAGGGCGATAAAGGAAGGGTAAATGTAGACAGAAGTTTAACACCAATCAGGTCTGCAGAAGTAGGGCCACGTTTGTTACACTCTGACCATTTCAAAGCCAAGATTTGAATGCAAAATGAGCTGCTGAATGTGATTCTAATGAGCACATTGATGTTAATGTGTGATTTGCTTTTACTCACCCACTCTTGGCAAAGTTGGTCCAATAAGTCATAACCACAGCGCTGAGCATGATGTCATTCCGGGAGAAGTTACAGGGGAAAAGGTCAGTTGGGCCCACCATGGGGATGCCAAACACGTAGGGCACCTCATCTCCATGTGCTGAGTCTGACCACACAGGCTTCATGAGGCTCTGGCAGTGGTGGTAGAAGGCGTAGAAGTATGTTGGCGAGCCGTAGCGGGCGTGTAGGTCGGCCGTCACCACTGAGGGCTCAACCCATTGGTGGTCAGTGAACAGAGCCACCAGGGTCTTCCTCCTGGTCTCCGGGTTGTCCTTGTCAGCCCAATCTGTGTACATGAATTTAATTGTCTCCCTCAGTGTGTCCTTTCCTTCCGGGTAACCGTACAAACTGTCCACAAAGTCTGACACAGCAAAGTCAAAGTCACTGCCAGACACGCCGTCCTCCATGTCCATCACGTTCTCCACGAAGCGCAGTCCCTCTCCCTGATTAACCCCCAGCATGATATCGTAGTTAAGGAACTCGCCCTGCTCCATCAGGATCTCAGGGTCGTCCGGGATGACATCTCCATCAATGACAGGGCCGAAAGCCACGCGGTATCGGGCAGACTGGATGTCTTGCTCCACCAGCTCCTTAGCACTCTTCTTCTGCAGGCAGGAGACCATGTCCACGGTGTCGAGCACGTTGCAGCCGACCCTCTCGGCCAACATGCGGGCGTACTTGACTGGCTGGTAGTTGACAGCCCAGCTGGACAAGGCTGAGCCACTCTGGATGATGGCTCTGTGGAACAAACCTTGTGGAACACAAAATTCAGAACAAAAAGACACAGGACAAAGGCCCAGAGAAGAGTGGTTACTACTTTATCACCAAATCATCATAATTATGAATATTCTGAACTGCAAACACATCATTCACTTTACACTCACTGCTATTAACTATTACATTGAAGGTCTGTCTTTCCACATAAAATGTAGGCAAAAGCAAACAAGGCTACATGTGAATTACTAGCCAGGGAGATAAAGAACAGGCCAGATAGTTGAGCCTTGCTAATGAGAAGCAGCTCAGTTACTGTAAGCAGCTGGTAGAAGAAATGAATTGGTAATGGGATGTTGATCACTTCTATTGTTATTATAATGATGAAAAAAGGAAAAACAAATACTTGCTTTTCTCTGTTGATCCTCTAATTTGTTTGATGTGGTGTCATTGCTATATGCAGATGAGGGTGAAGTAATGATCATTTTTTTCTGTGCAGGCGTAGGATCCAATATACCAGTTACTGACAGGAGTACAGTAATTGTGGAATAGCTAATGCTGTGTGTCTAACAAGCTACATCGCTTACACATAGACCACTGATGCGAACTGTGCAGGGGGCGGGGGGGGGGGGGGGGGGGGGGGGGGGGATACGCAGTAACCCCGATCCTTCACTGTTGATACAGTCAACATGCCGCTCTGTTGGATTTTGTTTTTATGCATTGTGTCACCTCTGTCCCTGGGGATTTGTGTCTAAACCTAAAAACGAAACGTGATATGTATCAACTCAATGATACTCTGCTGAGGTTGAGGCATTGCAGTCGTGGGGGGGGGCTTTCTCCCTCCTTTGCTGTCATTTGTTTCATATTTTTTAAGGGAAGCAGCTAGCTAGTCTACCTCTAAGACAACTGAAGATCTTTGTGCACTCGCTGCAGCCGAGCTAGAGCATTAAATGCAAACCTCACAAAGGACGGTTGCCGCAGCCTCCCCGGCATTGACAGAAACACACTATTTCTGCCCTTCTTGCGATTGTGTCCATCATCAATAGGAGGACCAAGGCAATAATACTACAAAGATAAGAGGCACAGCTCCTAGTGGGCCACCTTGATTGAAATATAAACATTTGATTATTGCAAGGAGCTTTGCATAAGTGTTCAGCAAATGGTTTTTCAATATTTTTTTCCATTTAAACCTTACACAGCAGATGGGGGGAAAAAATTAAATGTTCAATTCAATAAAGTGTAATTCAATTAAATTTTTACAGAAAACGTCTGAAGCATTTGTCTGGTCCTACTTCATCCTCACGCCAACATATAGCCTTTGGTAGAACAGTGTACTAATTAAAGGTTATAGGGAAGATCAACACACCAAAATCAATGGTAATATTGATATTTTTTAGATAAAATTTTACCAGACAGAGCAGGGAGATAAATAAGTGTTAAAAAAAAACGTAGTGACATTAACAGGACGGATATTAATCAGTGGGAATGGTTAAAACTTAGAGACACAGGTGAACGTGATGACATGCTGAAAACTTTATAATGCCAGTAGGCTTCTTTAAGAGCTTCACATTTTAAGAGGCAAAGCTTTTAGGCTGATTAGATTGAGTACAGGGGAACAAAAGCAATCACTTACTAAACGAATACTCCTTTTACCCTATTCCCATATCATAACACTTCATCTCTTTAGAGCTGAACTTGAAACAAAGAACAAAATTCCAAAATGATTAAAAATGATTGATGAAAAAGTAACATTGACATTTCCCAGATAAAGATGGAATCTTATGGACGTTGACATTGCTTTTACATTGCTGCATTTTAATATACTACTTTCATTAATTACTAGTGTCGAAGATAACTACAATGGTAAATTGTTTACAATGGTTTTTTTTACCCTCTGAGTGGTGGGACAATGTTAGCAGACTGACGCAGGATGCACCGATCCCAGATCCAAAGACTGTGATGCGGCCTGGGTCTCCTCCAAAGTAACCAATGTTCTTACTGATCCAGCGAAGAGCTTGAATCTGGTCCAGGAGTCCATAGTTTCCTTTTGCTGCCTGGTCCCCAGTACTGAGGAAGCCTGAAGTACAGAGAGAGCTGAAATACTGATCTACAGTGTAATCCACTGCTTTGATCTAAAGTTGTAGCCCAGCAGGGCAGCTGAACAAACTGACATAGTTTCCCCTCAGGTGCAAATATGCATCAGCTCCCCCCCACAGTGTCTCGAGTACTTTACCCAACTCCTTGTAAAAGCCCGCCAAGCAGGGAATGCCCTTCCCTGCGAGTGATCAGGGCTCTGCTCATCAAATCTGAATGCTTTCCTCACAAACGTGACTCAAGAACATTTGGCGTGCATTAATAAATAAATCTTTCCATTCACTATTTCTTTAAACTAATTTCATAAAATCCCACAGAGGTCACCATTGCTCTTACACTTGATGCTATTACTTACTGCCTTGTCTCATCTAAACAACGCACTGTTTTGAATGTTAAGCACGGGGAAACAAAACACTCTTTGCCTTGTGAATGCCGCAACCCTCCATACTGTATATAAATCATTTTTCTTTCAAAAATGGCAAAGGCTGATAATGTTGTACAGATGAGATAATCTAAATATAGATTGTGCTTTCTGAAAGGACAAGGATTTACCTTGCTTTTCCTCTGAGGACAACATTGCAAATCAAGCATGCTATGATACCAATATAGCAGTAACCTTAAATGTCTTATACTGCTTCACATTTTTCTGTCCTTTCTCTACCTCTCTTTTGGGTTAGTAACAGCAACATAAGTGGAAATTAATGACCATTATTACACTTTATTCTACCACATTAAACTGGGCTAAATACCCAATTTCAAACACCATTAAAAGTTACCGCACAGAAACGTTGTAATCACCTAATATTCCAATTCGGTAGTTGAGCGTGACGACAACGACATTCCCATAACTGGCCAGCACACTGCCGTCCATCATGTTCCCAGTGCCTTCCATATAGGAGCCTCCGTGGATGTAGACCATCACAGGTCGGGCTTCAGAGTCCCTTATATCTGCAACATCAACACACACACACACACACACACACACACACACATGCTGAGCAAACAACTGCAGAAGCAACAGTAATGAAATCGAGAATTAATGAAGCACTGTTACTAAAACTTTATATCCCAACTGTTCAGCATGAGGTATGGGCAAAGACTGCTCAGAAAAGATGCTTAGAAGCAGTGGTAGGCCTGTGGTTGGGAGGCTGTAATGACATTCAGAAAAATGCATGGTAAATACACTCTGACAAGGGGTTTGTGAATAAAATGGTCAAATGTAATTACCGACAGTTTCAGAGGGCATGTAAGCACTCTGAACAGCACTCATGTGCTCTGTACAATATCTGAACTTCTCTGGATTAGAGAGAAGGAAAATTGTTTATTTAACTTGTTATTTGATCTCTGATAAGAAAATTCTGTCACGGCCATTTTTTCACAATTCAATATATAAAAAGCACACGCATAGAAAATATGTTTTAAATGTGTAGACTTGACTCCGTGAGCTGTTGTTATCTTCTACCACAACCTTAAATATAAACAGTGGGTTCTTTTGGGCTATAGAAATAGAAAATCTATGTTTCATGTTTTCAGACCAATTTGTTGTATAATGACTAGCTTTAAAATGGACTATGAGACAGATAAGTAGATAATGCAATCTCTGGATCAATGTACGTGGCAGCAGAGCTGTGGCACTTACTGAAAGTATTGCAACAGTGCTCAATTCAGGACATTGATGTGCAGTAACAGGAAAAGTATGTAATCAGAAATTAGATAGCATTCTTATAATTCCACTCAAAATACAAGACCTCCCCCCAAGGTCCTTTTGGAAAGTAAAAACTAAGAATTGTGAGATCTTCTTCCACCACACTCAAACTAAAAGAATCCATGCAGCAAGACTTTGAGCTCTCGAAAATACCTTCAGATATATGAGTCTCGACATGTGAGAAAGCCGCCCCCTTTTTCTTGTGTTGGCTCCCTGGGATTCACATGAGAAAAAAAAAAGATAAAGAATTCAAAATAGCATGGTTGACTGTGCGTTCAATTTAATTTACAGTCCAGTCAAACTGACAGAATCAGGAGAAAAGGGATCCATAAATTATAGGCAAAAAGAAGTTATCCCATATACAGTATGTTGCAATTTTCCCTGCAACTGTTTTCTGAATAGATGTAGAATCAAATAACCAAATGCTCATTCTTTCTTATATGTATGTACACCAGGGCTGAACAATATGCAAAGAAAAAAAATCATATTGCAATTATTTTGACAGATACTGCAAATGCTATGAGTCACGGTTCTAGTCGGAATGGTTTTGCTGGTCATTTTCACAGAAAAAATATAAAGATGATGATGTTATTTTTGCTGGGGTTTGTACCAAACAAGCATTGTTTAGCCCTAATGTGCACATTCACAGGCACATACACTGTTACATTTGAATGGTTGATTATCTGCATCGTTATTCTGACGCAGATGCCTCTGTTTTGACTTGAGTAATACATCGTTCTTGGTCCAATTAAATTCTCTGTACAAGTATATATTTACACAAACTGCCAAGTCAATTCTTCAGGTAAACCAAGGCAGGGTAATTTACCGAAGATATGAGGTACATGGTTAATAAATGAATAATAAGATATGAATAAGCTCTGACTTGGGTGGGGTATCAAGTCACAAAAATAAATATTAAATAGTGAGAGATTCAGAGACACTCTTTGATTTGATGTTGCAAAAAATTTGATGTTGCAAAAAAACCCACTGGAAATAAGCAATAGTGAACACGGCAAAGGTTTCACATCAGTGTCAAATGCCTGAGCTGTTTTTCAAATAAACAATGACAAAGTCTGAAGAAATAAAAAATATATATTTGGAACCAATTCATTAAGTTAGGTCTTCTGAAATATGAATGCAAATGTGACATTTAATTAACCTGTGAGTGTGTGTGTGTGTGTGTGTGTGTGTGTGTGTGTGTGTGTGTGTGTGTGTGTGTGCCAGGTGACAAGGGCCTTTAGGCAGCACTGAGACGAGGGACTTTATAAAACGTGGGCTGCACCATTTTGGACAGCCACCTCTCGAGCAGGCTGTTTATCTGTTGTTGCTATGCTACCATAGAAAAGCCATCGAGAGTGGCGCCTTACATACACAAGCTGAACACGGTTAAACCCTGAATGCTAAATGTTTTGTATTACACTGAATGCCAGAGAGGATGGCAATATATTCCCAGGAACCATGTTCAAGTTTCTCAAGTTACCCAATTGAGAGAAGATACAGCAAAACTGTTGTATTGCATTGTTCTGCTAATCTACAGATACACAGCTAACACACAAAAAATGCTTGCTCGGTGTGAAAGATGCAAAAATAGGAAAAGGATTCAGCCAGTGATAGACAGTTGACTTCTATACCTCACTAATTGGCCGACAACCGACACACTGCAGCGAATGATTTAAACATAGTCTCTTTTTTCCCCCACAAACATGGAAATGTGGCACTCCTAGCTTCACTAGGAATCCTAAGTAATTCTTCATGATTGACGTTGATGCCCTGAGGTGACAGCCCATTATGCTTGGCTCATCATTTAAAAAGCTGAAAATTATTGCTTATTTTAGGTGGACCAATACTTGAACAACTCCTTGCCTCAGCAATATGTTACTGGATTTCTATTAGTGAGAAAACAGGCACATTAGAACATACATATATTTATAACTAAATAAATAATAACTAATTCCCTGCTTATCAATGGGAACAACATCGCTATTTCAAATGGAATATGATTGTGAATATGTGAATCCACAATGATGTTTGCTTTGGATGGTAAATCAGCCCTTGGTGGCAGCAATGGCATGAGCAGTGATCACACACAAACATGCTAAATGATGATCACAGGACAATATCAGGGCCACGATATTAGTGACCAGTGGACAGGAAAAGTCATTGCTGTCCATTTTACCACACCAACTCACCATCCTCCGTCGGAGCGTAGATGTTTAGATATAAACAGTCCTCGCTCTGATCCTGAATGTACGTGGCTACTGTGTCCAGGTTGTAAGTAAACCATATGGGCATCATGATCTCTGGCACGGTGTTGTGGATGTTCTGAGGGCACACGGGCATGAAGTGGGTCGCATTCTTGATACCTGACCAAGAGGAGGGCTGATCTGGGGGCATGAAACGCTTCTCACCCACGGGTGGAGCAGCATAGGGGACCCCTAGATACTGATCGACGGGCCTGAGCACCTCGCTGGGCACGGGAACCCTGAGGCCTCTTAATTTGCCAAACTGGGTGGTGACTGTCGGGTAGAATTTCTGGCTTGTTGCCTTGGTGAATGACCAGCAGGAACATAATATCCACCAAAGAAGAGCACAGTGGGTGATGGTTACAGTCCCTTGCTGGTGTAGTAGGTGTGCAGGCAACAGATGGTCTCTAAACGTAGCCAGCCACATGGTCCTGGCAAGACAGTGCCCTTTGCACCACACAAACGCACACTGGAATGTCTGCTCAGTCCCGCTGTACCGACCCTGTCAGACAGACATCACTCACTGCGCCTCTGACGCCGACGACGGTTGTCAAATCCAAATACACGTCAGTCAGGTATGCACCACCTCCACTTCCACTTCACATTGCAGTGCACACAGATCTGAAAACAACAACAAGAACAACAAAAGATTATCAGTGAAACATTAAAACAACTGACAAAAGTTTGATACAAGAACATCATCTAAATATCCGTTTGCCACATCCACAGTAACACCTTAATTATAATAACCTTTTGGAACAAAGTGCTGGCATAAAAGAGTAAAATGTGTGCTTTTACATCTACAAATCACTGAATGCTGATCTCTGTGTATCAGTGGAGGAGGCGATGGGAGGAATCTGAAAAAACAAACCCATCTGCTGTGATGTTGGAGTGATGCTGTGAAAGCATCTCAAGATAAAAGGTGTTAATCGCCCCTTCTCTTATGTTAAAGCAACAACGTGAACAGCAGAGACAAACCTTTAATATATCTTCGAGAGTGATTAAAAATACACACTTACTGGGACAGACATTTCTGATTTCACAGTGATGTTTCAGTGTTTAATTGTGTTTCAAAAACACCAAATATCCCTGATCACAGGATGAGGAATGTTTTTTTTCTGTCTCACATCCAAGGAACTGACTTGAAGGTGTATAATGGAATGTTGAACATCCCCAGAACAAACATGTCTGATGGGTCCACACCATAGCACCAAACCCTCCCCATAAAGCAGAGTAACTGCAGGTTAACTGAAAGACTTGAGGCAGACTTATGGGCAGCAATGGACCATTTGAGTTTTGTATCAGAGGGGAAGGATCCTCTAATGGAAGCCATAAATGAATCCCCATTTTTCTTATTTCTAAGTTGAAGAATGCCTTGACCTTGCATCTGTTAGTCATTTCTGAAATATTGGACTGCTTGATTCAAAGATACGAATGTTTGCTTTACATTCACATTAACTAGTTTCTGGTTCATCACCGTGCATGCTTCTTCCATCAACTTTAATCCAAAATGCATCCCCTCGTCTCAGTCTTCGCAGTGCAGGACAGCAGTGAGTTCAATATGCTCAACACAAGGTTCTCATTGACTCGTCAGTTAACAAAGAAAAAAAAACAACCTTGTTAACCTAATCCAATTTATTGATGACTACTACCTCGAGCATTGTGTAAGACCGCAGCTAAACATCTCTCTTTCAATCGGCTGAACCTATCTGCTGAGACAGGAGACGATAACTGCCTTCGAGTTTGAGAAACTAATAGGCTTTTCTCTTTCCTTGCAACATGTTGGTTACCCTAGCAGGAACGTAATCACAAATGAAGGCAGCTCATTCCCTGATTCACAGATGCAGCACATTGCCTGCTATGGACATGATTACGCTTTGTCAATTTCTGAAAAATTAGACATATCAGAAAGACAATATTTGGAATAGTAATATATCAGAGGTTCATTTGAGAAATAGTGTACATTTCTGCCCAAGGCCAGCTTTGTCAGTATTAATTAACACTTCCCCAAAGCCTAAAAAAGGACAAGACTTGTTCCATCTCCATCTGTTATGTGACAATGACGTACAGCACCCAAGACAACAAAATGGAAAAGAAGGAAAACCTAATTTTTTATTGAATTTTTTTGTGGGGTGAGGCACATCCTCTGGTTTGGAATTGACACTGATAATAAATCATTCAGATTCCATTTGGAGGCAAAACTGGCATCACCAGTCCGACTTGGTTAGTTAAAAATAAAAAATGAGACATTGCTGGGGCTGCTGTAGATCAAAGCGATAATATCAATTCTTAAAATAAGCTGCATTTCATTTTAAATTACACATGGATTCATGATTTAAGCATCAATACATTAGCTTATGAGCATATTTGTGCAATTTTGCCCCAGTTCAAACATCTAATTTCATTTACTGGAACAAAGCTGAGGTACAGTGTCTTAAAGGGTATGCCTGATAAACAATGTTTCATTTTCTTTTACTGATTCTACTGCAGACATGAGGTAGCTGAATACTGCCTTTAACTGCAGAGTCTTCTTTTTCCAACTTATGGTCTGTGATGGGACAGATGTGGATAAAAGCTTTATGGCTTATACCAAATGGGCCATGTAATAAAACTGAGCCATCACTCAGTCAAGTTTGATACACTGCAAGTTCTGGGCAGTTCAGACAGGCAATACACCTGGCAACAGAAAAGAAAAGAAACATAGAGTAATTTTCCTTATTTTTTCGGCCAGTTACATGGCTGCAATAATTCAACAGCTGAGTAATATGTTCAAAAGAGACATTGTTAAATAACAATAAGATACAATTGTATCAGACAACTCTGCACCAGAAAGATGTTTATGCATCACAGTGGTGGTTATAGGGTCTCCATGGGTTTCCTGGACCCAAATACTTCCATTGCCATTTGACTGACTTGATCCCACTTACAGACCTATTAGAATGATTGCTATAATCATGTTTCACTCCCACCGTTCCTATCTCTACACCTACATCATTGACAGGCACACAATTCAAAACCAATTCAGCAGTAATAAAAATCTCATAGGACAACACTATCGATTAGGTTCTGGTGGCCCGGGGCCCTCCACATGAGAGCATTTTGAAGAGGGAGCCTATAGTGTGTCAGACATGCTGGGCTCCCAATGCCCTTGTAATTCGACTGGCGCGGATCAAACCCGTTTTAGTGGATTCGGACCCCCCCCCCCCCCCCCCCCCCCCCCCCCCCCACACACACACGCACACAATTTTGCTGTGCACTAGAGGGGAGGTGAGATTGGTGCAATGACTACCCTTATAGAAAACATGCAGGTAGTAATCAACAAAACGACCACCGCTTTATAAATGAATGCAAGGATCCAGAGGCATGGAGAAAACCAAGACACAGCCCAGATTGCATCGACAAACTGCTGTAGTGCGTGTGTGTGTGTGTGTGTGTGTGTGGATGCGCGCTGCCTCGCGTTGTGACTGGGAAGCTTGTTTAATCTAGGACGGTGCAATATTTGATAAAATAGGGAAAAAAATACAGGCGAACCAAAAGATGTTCCATCGTGATATATGCTCTGACCAGATCAATCACCTGCAATGGATCCAAATAGCCCAGATGCCAGTGATCAATCTCAACAAAGATTCGTCCCACAGATTAAAAAAAAAAAAAAAACCCACCCAGAATCATTAGGTTAACTCACCTGCTTTTACAGAATCTGACACGCGCTGCATGTCGAGATTTCCTCCATACCATACCCGTCCGTTTCGCATGAAGACAATGGTCCTGTGTGTGAAAGATCCTCCCGGTCTCGGTATCAAACACCCAGATCTTTACGCGTATCTCCTGCTTCGCACAGACCGTGTGCTTTGCGCATTCACGACGCCAAGGTCAGGAGCGCCAACGGTTTAATGGAGCGCCCACCATAGAGATTTCTCTACGGCGCCCACTGCCAGCGCGTTACTAGGCAACCACCGGGATACGCCAGTGTATTAGATCCACCATCCAACAACCGACGACCGACCAAATCCCAAATTTAGAAACCATTAAGAACCCACCTTTACCTTGGACGGCGCTCGTGTACTCACATGCTTCACGCTCCGGATGAACCCATCTGCCTCTGACCGGATAGAAAAACAGTGTCCATTCAAGAAATGTGCAGACCTGCGTGGAGAGAAGATGTGCGTTTCGAGTACATTACATTTCACCTAAGCCTGTTGGCGAATTCTGACAACCGTGGTAAAATAGGGTTTGATAAGAAAATGCCAGAATAAAATGCAAACCCTCGCCCAATATGAGTTCCCCTTTGCGTGGTAATACATTTTGAAATTTGATTCCGCTTTCTCATCTGAATTTACTGATGGAAAAAAGATCCCTGCAATGACAATCAATGACTGGATGAGCAGTGCTGTGACCACAGGTGGCATGAAATTAGTCCAGGATTTAAAATACGTAAAATACTACTGATACTAGTTGGATGGATGCATTTATTCTAAGCTTTTTTTTCATTTGAGTATTTGTTTAGTGAATGTACTGCTTGCTAATTTTAAGTCTAGGTAAAATGAAAATATGACTGCGTTCATCCTGTCCACTATCTTCTACAGTATGAGGCGTTATACATGCAGACAGCTGCTGACAGAGCAAACATTTTTCCCACATATGCTTTTTCTGTAATGCCCAGTGGCCATAGCTGGGACGCTGTGCTTTGTGCATGTATATGCCTATAGAGCAGAGGGATTGTCTTTGCAGCCCTTCAGAGATATGCTTCCTATAGTGATGTCGGTTTCAAGCTGGGTTAACAAAGCAATGACTTATTTTAACAGAAAAAAAAGAGCTTCTATTTAATATTTGTTAAACAAGGAGGGCAGCATTTAAATGTTTTCTCAGAAGCAATTGAGAGGTGAATGTCAGATGCAGTTTGGGTCATAAATAAATGGTCATTATTCCGTCTTGTATAAAAGATGATTGTGGTATAGATCCACAAACACTAAATCATGTTTTTTGGTGAGGAGACCAGTTTTACCCTTGCATGTAGAGTCTAACAATTTCAACTTTGGGATGAAGACTTTTTTTAATTGAAGACTATCCAGTCAAGATATTTGCATCATGAACAGTTTCTCAACATTAACCTTTAGTGCGATCGGAATCTGCTTGATTAGGGATAAAGAAAAATAAGCTTCTGTGGTCATGGGTGTGTACGTTTTTTTTTTCTCCCTTCATAATGAAAAGATTCACATTTAGGGTTGAACTGACATGGGTTGAGCATGTCAGGAGTTGTAAACAGAGGACTGTTGCCATGTTGCCACAAGCCTCAAAAGATAAATGTATGTCAATCTGTCAGGCATCAAATATTTATTATCAACATGTTTATAGTATTTGCCCTATAACCCCGTGAGGGCATGGACCAATCTGCCATGGTCCCACCTTTTCCTAACAGCCCTCCTGACAATGCACCATGAACCTTATCATGTCCTGATGAGTCCGTAATAATTGAGCCCCCTTGTTGCATGCTTGGGCCATCCACACACTTTATGAGTTCCTCTGCAGGCCTTACTTGAGGGCTCGTACCTCAGATTTTTGGGGAGGGCAAACTCTGGCGAGGGAGGAGTTTGGTGAAACCATGGAGAAGTTGTACGCAGATAAAATCTAGAAAACTGTCAAATGGGTCAGGGGGGGAAATAAGGTCATGCCCGAGTTGTTTTCAGCAGGGGTACATTTGCACTTACCATCACTCACTGTACTCCAGTGGTTTCAGGAGAAATTTGAAAAAATGATGATTCTAATTTACAGCTGGCCTCTGTGATTGCAAGCATGTCCGAAAGATTAAGACTATGATTACAAGTGAAAGCAGGATTGGCCTGAGGTCCTTACCTCAGATATCTTGCTTCTTAAAACTGAAATAAGCCAGTACTGTGTTGAGCATTTCATATGGATTCCTCCCATCTGGAGATATTTCTAGCAGGAGGAGACCTTGGGGCAACACAATGAAGAGCTTACATATCCCATCTGGCCTGTTAACACTTTGGTATCCTTAAGGAGAAGTGGTAGGGAACTGCTGAGGAGATGAATGCCAGTGTTGCCTTGCTGCTGTTGTTGCAACCAGTACCCAGAATAATTTTCTCATCATAAGATTTCAACAATCTTGACAATACAATTGACAAGCCTGTGTCAATCTCTCTCTCTTGTCTTCCCTTTTCAAAATGCTCTTTTTAGCTGTCATCATAGAGGCTGTCATGTATATGGAAGATACACCTTGATTTGCTCTTACACATGTTGAAAGAAACACAGCTGGCCTCTTTTTTTAGTGAGGGTCGGTATTGTCTTTGTTAACTGGATTCCCAGCGGCTCCCTCAGATCCCCTGCTTTGTTCTTCAGGACCTACTGCAGTGTCAGCCATGTGCTTAGAGAATACAGCACCAGCACGCCCAAATAATGCACAGCACTCCCATCATCCTCCACAAACAACCCCTAGCTACATCATGAATATGATAGAAGGTCCACAGTCTTTGATACTTCCACTGGCATTTTTGTATGTGTTGGCAGAGAACCATATTCATATTTTATTGTTTGTTCAGGTATTGCTGTAGCCTTTTCCTCTACTCAATCAGTTAATCTATTTATTTCATGTTATTGCATTGTTGGGCTGTACAGCAGAATATGTGATCATGCATTTAAATCAATCATATAAAGAATTATACTTTGTTCTGTCAATGCACTATAAAAAAGATTCCATTTGATTATATGAAACTTTAATGAACCCCAGGGGGAAAGTGGGTCATGTAGCTGTAGATGGAGGGTACTGTAGGTAATAGCAAACAGAAGCAGCCACTGACATTACCAAATGAATGTAACACAACAGGATGTATGAAAATATGGTGGTTTTAGTCTATATAGGTTACTGAATATTGAACATACTCCCAGTTGTATAACAAGCAGCAGATGCAGTCCTTCATTTGCAGATCAGTGCATTTTAGATTATAGATTTACAGTATAAATGCAATGTCTACAAAATGTGCGTCAATACAAGGAGAGGAGAGTAAGTAAACAGAAACCTGTCAAAAATATTCAAATAATTATGATTAATATGCTGACTATTGTAAAATTGGGGTACAGTGCAATGATTTCTATGTATTTATTGATGCATATCAACCACATAATTCATTTACATAACGAAAATATTGCTACTGTATGCATCATACAAACTTGCACTTGCTGTTGCTCCAAAAGCATGCTTGGTTCTCCCTTTTCAGGAAAACTGGAGCTTACATGCAGGGTTGTAGCACCAAATTCTGGGCCGTATACATAAGAAGTCTCTGTGCCCCCCCCCCCCCCCCCCCTTGTTGATCTCAAGTAGGGTTTCACACCGGGGTGAAGTAATTTTCATATTGGACATTTGTCAGTTTTCGCGGCTGTTATATTCATTACCGCTGCGTCAAAACCTCGATTTCTCCAAGTTTTGGGATATGTTGTAGAGCTAATTCAGAAAGATCACCAAAGATGACACTGCAGTGGAACGTGCAAGGCATTGAATATATGCCCAGTGCACATGTCACTATAGGCCTTTTCCACAAACTAACAGCTGTGAAAGATGTGAGAGGAAGTCACAGACAAGTAAGAGGTGGTTTAATGTCAATAAGTTCATAAATGAGTGAGCTATTGAAAATGCAAACCTTGAAATATGAATATTAAAGCACAATGCTCACTGATATAGATACTTTGGGATTTGTTTTGGCTTTTTTCACAAACTAACAGCTGTGAAAGATGTGACAGGATGTAACAGACATATAAGAGATGGTTTGATGTCAATGAGTTCATAAATGAGTGAGCTATTGAAAATGCAAACTGTGAAATATGCATATTAAGGCAAATCGCTCACTGATATGGATGCTTTTTAATTTTTCTTTTGACTTTATCACAAACTAACAGCTGTGAAAGATGTGAGAGGATGTAACAGACATATAACAGGTCGTTTGATGTCAATACGTTCATAAATTAGTGAGCTATTGAAAATGCAAACCTTGAAATATGCATTTAAAGCAAAATCCTCACTGATATGGGTGCTTTGGGATTTCTTTTGGCTTTTTTCACAAACTAACGGCCATGAAAGGTGTGACAGGATGTAATATACATATAAGAGGTGGTTTGATGTCAATAAGTTCATAAATGTGTGAGCTATTGAAAATGCAAACGTTGAAATATGCATATTAAGGAAAATCGCTCACTGATATGGATGTTTTGGAATTTCTTTTGGCTTTTTTCACAAACTAACAGCTGCGAAAAATGTGAGAGGATGCAACAGACGTATAAGAGTTGGTTTGATTTCAATAAGTTCATAAATGAGTGAGCTATTGAAAATGCAAACCTTAAAATAAGCATATTAAAGCAAAATTCTCACTGATATGAATGCTGTGAGAGGAGGTCACAGACATATAAGAGGTGGTTTGATGTCAATAAATTCATAAATGACTGAAATCTTGAAAATGCAAACCTTGAAATATGCATATTAAAGCAAAAATACTCACTGATATGGATGCTATGAAATTTGCTCAGTTTTTTTATACAAACTTACAGCTGTGAAAGCAGTGAGAGGTGGTTTGATGTCAATAAATTCACAAATGACTGAGCTATTTAAAATGCGAACCTTCAAAAAATGCTCACTGATATGGATGCTATGACATTTTTAAATTTGGCTTCTTTTTTTACAAACTATCATCTGTCAAAGCTGTGGGAGGAGGTCACAGACATATAAGAGGTGGTTTGATGTCAATAAATTAATAAATGACTGAGCTATTCAAAATGCAAACCTTCAAATATGCATATAATAGAAAAATGGTCATTGATATGAATGCCCATCTTTTAGTATTTGTCGTCTATTTAATAGACTATACTCTGCCCCAAACCAACAGGTATGTATACCAGATAGATTTACTAATAATACTGTATACCAATAGATCAACCTTGCGAGTTTAGAAGGCACCCTGGGAGGAAATACAACCTGCAAGACACGACTCAGGGAAGAAATTACCAATGTAACTAACGTACTTTCTTTGCCTTCCACTTTCCCGTGATGCATTGCGCGGCTGTTATGTGTAGCATTTGGGTTTGACACATGATTTCACGTAAACTAAGTTCATGAACAGAAATATTTGCCGGGATGGGGCAAGTGTTTGTGATTTCGCTGACGCGGAGTTTGAGCACCTAAACGCCAGCCAGCGAAACTTGCCAAAGCGAGTCCCGGAAGGTTGCCGCTGCAACCTGTAACTAAGGCAACGACTTGTGACGTGACACGCGGGAGAGTGAACGTTGACAGAACAACCAAACAATTCCGGACTGTTCAAACGATCGAGTTGTTGCTCTCCTCTGTGGGAAATGGAGAGACGTGGCTTGAGGACAGAAAGGCTCATAGTGCCCACTGATTTCACCTCACCCCCTGTTCCGAGTAAGTTGTCTCTTCTGTGGGTTTAAAAAAAAAACATTTGCTCGTATGTTCAAGCAAATGTCGGGTTCAAGATGATGTTAGCTTACGTTAGCCTACGATGAAAACCTCTTTAGCTCAACGCACTAGCCTAACTAGTCTGCACTTGTCAGCTCCAGTGTTAGCGAATAATTAACAAGACGAGAGGTTGCATGGAGGTGAGGAAGTTGTCATGTTGCTAATCTTCTTGAAAGGACACTGCCTTTGTAAACATCAGAGAACTAGTCTAGCTAACACCTGGACTCACTTCAACGATAGTTTCATGTGATGTAGGCAATGCCCAAGAGGACCTGGTACCCCCATCGCATTTTGCATCGAGTATCCAGTCTGCTGGAGCACACAGATGCGTTCAAGTCACAGGGACACCGCCGCCCATCTCCTGGACAAACCCAGGCGTACCCTCAGTACCATCAGGGGACCCCAGTCCTGCCAATCCATGGCTCGCCATCACTCAGGCCCAACAGGAAATCTTGGAGCTCAGGAAGGAAAATCAGCGGATTATGATGTTACAAGAAAACAGCATCAGAGGGAAGACCCCTGTGGCTCATTTGTCAGACCCACGGGGAAGGTATAGTATGTTTTATGAAGTCAGACATGCTATTCTCGTCCGTCAGTTTGTTGACATTTTGAATACATGAATAGTCACCTTCCTCAAACAGATCAGCAGAGAGAGGTGATCAGTGGTCGAGATGGGAGTCAGAGTGGCGTCTGGAGTCCGAGAAGCACAAGGCCGAAGTTGAGAGGTTGAAGGGGCAGGTCGAGGCCCTGAGGGAGAGTGCAGGAAGACACAGAGAAGAGATTAGAGACAGAGACGGCACCCTGAACAGGTACTAGGAGATATGTTTATATGTTATTGTGCAGCCATGCCATTTTTACAGTTGGGTTTGACCCTCTCTATGTTTTGAAACATTTCAGAGTTTAGTGATTCATTATTTTGTGCAAGCTTAACTTGGTGTAACCTTTGAATCACAGACAGAGCCTTGAGTTGGATGCAAATCGTGAAGAGCTATGTAAGGCTAAGACTGAACTCAGCCAAATCAGAGGGGAACTGTTTCAGAGTAATGCGCAGAAGGAGAAAATAAGCTCACAGGTAATGTTATTTACGGTAGAAATATTTCATTTCAACACCAAAATTCACCTGAGAGTTACTGGCTTCTTATAACTTATTTTAGAGGTTTTCGGCCTGCTATTTTTAGTACAGTCTTCCATAGTCAACTGGAGGTTTAAATTTAGCAAGTTTCACAGATAAGTTCCACATGTCAATATTCCTCCCATGTCTAACATTTCTGTTTGTTGCAGCTTGAAAGACTAAAAAGCGAGTCTGATGAGGAAATTGCAAGGCTGAGCAGAGATGTAGAGAGGAGGAAAGAGGAAGCCTGGGAGCTCGCTCTGAAGGCTGAAATGGGCAGGTCACAGGCTGAGGAGGAGGCCAAACAGCAGACTCTGAGACTGTCAGAACACTTGGAGGAAATGCAGAGGAAGCAAGAGGTGGAGGTGTGTGCGCAAGCAAATCTAAACCATCAAAGGTCGTTTACATAGTGATTTACATTAGGTGACCTGTCTTAGGGTCTTGGCCCAGCATATAAGAACCTATATCAGCCAGGACATGCTATCCTTGAGCCGAACACTGGGCACATAGCTCAGGGCTGTCCTGATCTTCATCTGGATGGAAACAACTGCAAGGACAACTTCTCCTTGGGGATTAATAAGTCATTACACCATTATTTGTATGTGTCTCAAAATGTCAATTTTAATGTCTCTCTTAACTTTCAGCTGCAACAGTTGAATGCTGCCCACTCTGCAGAGTTGGGTGCAGCCAGGAAAACAAACAGTGAACTACAGGAAAGACTTCAATCAATAACCTCTGAAGTGCTGCGGCTAAAAAACACTCTGACAGAGTTATCTACTGAGAGAGATGAGCTGAAACAACATTTAAGGTGCCATATTCAATCTGCAACTGCTAGAGATCTGAACGTCTTTCCTACATTTGTAGTCGGATTCACTTGATTCAGGGATGTTGTTTATTTTTCAGCCAAATGGGACAGGCTTTTGAAACACAATCCGCAACACTGCACAGCCTCAGAAATTACATCGGCCAGCTTGCCCCAGAGAAACGGGAGAAGGAACAATTAAATGAAGCGGTTGAGGTGGACACTTTTTTTCCATCTGCCCATTATAAAGCATTTGCATTGGAAAACACTTTTAAATGTTGTTCTATTCAGTAAAGGAAGAATGGTGGAGGAGATTAATTACTAAATTAGCATGCATAATAATTCATCGTTTATATGTACTTTTTTTAAAATTCTGATCTTGTACATTTTGAAGAGGCTGAATAAAGAAAAGGCAGCTCTTCAGATGACAGCAGAGCTTCTGACAATCAGGCTTAACTCTGTGAATGAGATACTCGCCCTTCAGGAAGAGAAAATGGTGAAGGAGGTGGGTGTTCTTAACATAACAAGAACTCTTGACACATGGGGTGTGTTTGCATTCTTTGTGGGAAGAAAGAAAAAAAACAAAATTTCAAAAGCTCTAGAGTAATGCTTATTTGTATGCAATAATTGTCCATGATTGATGTGAAGTATTTGGCGTTTGTATGTGTGTGTGCGTGCGTGTTCTCTAATAGACCTCTGCAGACCCACACGTGAAGAATGGATGTGAAAGCCTTCAAGTGATTCAGCTCTGGAGAGAGAAGGTGTTCAAGTTATGTGTTCAACTTCGCTCCAAGGACATTGAATTACGAGGAGAAAAAGATCAACTCTTTTCAAAAGTATTAAAAAACAATAATCTGCTTGTAAACCACGGTACCATCATGTCAGGTGTGTTTGAAACTGTGTTTAATGTGTGGTAACGTACCGCTGTGTGTCTTAGTTTGGATCCTTGGAGCAGCAGCTCCAGCAGGAACAGCACCGAGCTAGTGTCCTCCAGCACTGTCTGGATGACAGGATAGCTGAGCTGGACATGGAGAGAGTGGAAAAGGAGGTTAGTACCAGAGCAAGTGATGTGATTTACGTGGCTGTCTGAAATTTTGATGATGCACAATAAATTTGGGGCTGATTAGGGAAGTGATAAACACCAGCAGAGGATGCTGACTAAATGAAAACTTTGCTAGCTTCTGAGAGCGGTTGAGGTTTTAGGAACTGCAGCTGGCCACTGAGACATTTTTTCAAAACCGTGCATCATTGTGGATTTGTGTAAGATCATGTTGATGTGCGTTTTTCTAACCAGACAATGAAACAGGACTTGGCACAGGCTCACAAGGCAAATTCTCAGCTCAAGTCAGAGAGCCAGAAATCACAGGCTGAACTTCAACTCCTGACAGAGGCCGTGCACAGGTAAAACAAATTGGAAGAATATTTGAAGAATAGAAGGGAAATGCAAAACAGTCCATGTTATCACAGATAACAATCATTTTGGCTGTGCCTCACAGATTCCGTCTGGCATTTGAAAGCAAGGTGGCGGAAGTGGACGCAGCTCAAACGAGGCTCAACACTTTCACCCAGAGGCTAATTTTCGCTAAAAGACGAGTGGAGACAATCCAAGGTGTGTTAGCACTGGAGGTTAATGGGATGATTGCAATGCTTCACTTTTGGGTTTTTTTTTTTTCTGAGTAAAGACACGACAGTGTGTTTGCTTTACAGGTTTGATCATGAGGAGAGTGGCTCTGCAGAAAATTCAGCAGGCCAGTAAAGAGGCAGAACAGGATGCTGACGAGTACAGTACAAGGTTTCATTATATATTTTCAATTAACTGATCAGTCATTTACTTATTTGTATTCAAGATGTAAATAGCAGGTCATTTTAGCAATTTTTACTGGTTAAGTGGTTAAATGACAATTGAATTAATCATTACTGGTACAATTAGGAAAGTATTTAATCCACTAAACCCCTTCAGCACTAATTCAAATAATTATTTGGTCTACCAATGTTTTTCACATTACATTTGTATACTTAATGTATATGTTTTTATGTTTTACAAAACTCTCTGTTTCAGATTTGTTTGGTTGGAAATGAGGCAGAGTAACATTGAATGTTGAAGTCAATTCTGTAATATTAGCAAGATTATGTTTGGCATACACAGTATCAGGATATCAAAATATGACAGTTTTTTTATGAAGTCTACATACAAAAGCAGTTCTTTTCTGGCTGTTAAGAGTTAGGCTTGCTTCGTTATACATTGTGTCTTTTCTCACCCTCTCTGCACGACTCCCTGTTCCTTTATTTGCTCTGCCATCTTGTCTGCGTTGCCCTGCAGCCTGACAAACCTCAAGACAGAGCTGAGTTTGGGGTGCGAAGAGAGAGACAAGCTCACACGGGAGCTCAAAAGAACCCCGGAGCTCATCGAGAAAGCTTTGGCTGATCTGAAAGAACAGTGTGAGCACTCTTACAAATCACGACAAATGATACTGGAACATCGGTTGACTGTAGATTTTTTGGCAACGCACGTCTCAGTTCACTTTGCACCTCCTCCTCAGATGAAAGCAAACGGAGGCAGCAGCAGCAGGAGCTGGAGCAGAGCTGGGAGGAGGTCAGGCAGGCGGCAGTCGGGAGAGAGGAGGCCGAGCAGAGTCTGCAGCACATCCAGGCCCAGCTGGAAGAGAGCAAGGTCAACCTGGAGAAACTCCGCTCAGAGCTTCTCACCCAGCAGGAGCACGGCGAGCAGGGTGAGGCAGCAGCCACCTTAAGCCGCTTAACAGTTTTTCAGCCTTGATTTATGTGGAGAAAGGAGAGTGAACACCCCTGCTCTTTCTCAGAAATATCCTTCATCATATTCTTCTTATATTCATACCGGGGATCAGGCTGCCACTCCCCTCTGCTTGGTGGCCTCAGTGGAGAGGTTCAAGTGACGTACTCAAGAGCACCTTGACCATAGTCGTTCCACCAACTCCTCCTGAGGGTACATATCAGGCCCTTAAGTTGCTAAATGCACCACTATTTTCACCAACAAGTCGCTTACTTTGTTAATCTGCCATTCAATACTGGACACAGTGTCAAGGTGGTGATTTTTGATGAAAACAGCTTCCCGCTGTGAGTGAACCAGACCAGTTAAGTTGCAAGGCAGGAAACTAAAATGATGATCCTCAAGTTGCTACAAAGCTCTACAGAGCTGAAAGGAACTGTAACGTCTATTTCTATAAATTTCTCTTTGGCTTTGTTACTGTGAGCGACTCCTTTCACATACAGGTGATAATTTAAAAAAGCAGGGATTATAGCCACTGGAATGATGCAGACATCGGATCAACGCTCTTTGATTATGCTTTTCTTTTAAATGCTACGTTAACATGCTTCACTGTTTGTCCATCAGCCTTCATTGTAACAAAAGACCCAAAAAATGTTTGCCATTAGCTTCCGTCTAAAAATTGAATAAAGGTGTCTGTTTGTAATGTGCTACCATGGTAACTGATAATTTGGATTGCTCAATCAGAGATCTCGCTGTCTATGAAAATTTGCTAACCGATGGTTTAAGATCCATCCTCCAAAAAAACATACAAATACAGCGTTAGACTCCTTTTCCCTCGTTTGTGTGAGATACTGAATTGAGGAAACAGTGTTTTTATTCCCCTTCAGCCCTGCAGCAGAGCGTGTCTGAGATTGAGGACCGCTGTGCTGAGAAGCTGAGGGAGCTGGAGGTTCAAGTCAATACGGCCAGGAGAGAGCACACCAAAGCAGGTAGCAGGATTAACACCATGCTAGCTCATCTCTCAGAAGCCTGTGGACTAATATGTTTGGGATTGTTTACGCAGTATATGGCAGCATTTCCCAATGGCCTTTGTACTGTCTGTGTCTGTTGCAGTTATGACTTTGAGGCAGTTTGAGAGAGAGGCAGCAAGGAAACAGGATGAGATGAGGGCGACTCACTATTTCGGGGGTACACACACAGACACAGAAGTTCAGGACACACTACCGAGGGAGATGGAGAAGGATAGAAACCCACTGATGGTAATTCTTTCTTAAAGCAAACAACAGTTGTTTCTGTTTTCATAAGTGTTGATGACCTCATATGACCTGAACCTTTTCCAGGCCACTGTTGCTGAGCGAGTGCCGACACACAGGTTCCACACAGCGGCTTCACAATACCCTGCTCCTCCCAGGAAACGACAACAGAAACCTTCAGAGAGGAGCAGCTCTTTGCGAGCTAGAGTCCAACTACCTGCAGACGGTAAGAAGTGCACCAACTCGCTCATTGCTCTGTTTTTTTTAAAGTCCTAACATTTACACAGATATGACTGGAATGAGTGACGGCCCATGTCCCCTCAGAGAGACTCCTGTCTGTTTTGGACCAGCTCCACACTCTCAGTGCTGCAGTGGTACACAGCTCTGAGGACTCTGCGGAGGAGGAGGAGGGAGAGAATAACAGCGTGGGTCCATCCACAGACAGTCTGCACAGCTGATACCTGAAGATGAGTCACCGGAGGCAGTGAAAACACCTTCATTTGTACAAAAGGTGGGCAGTGTTAATGATTCAGGAGCCAAGAAAATACAGCCAGTGGAAGCAATTTGTTCAAGCCAAACACCAGGAAAATATGCATGTCACATTAGCTGCTGGGTGTATAAGAAGAATAACTGGTATTTAGTGCAGACACAAAAAGCAGTGATACCATAGTCCTCTCCAGCATGACTTTTAATAACAGAGAACACTGGAACACCAATCAACATATTGTACAAATGTTTGTGAAATCTTCCTAAATTAATTATTTGAAGCCTGCTGGGAAAAATACAGCTTGACATGGAACTTGTCCTGCTAATGTGAATATAGTCTGTACTGTTGAAGTTCATGTGATGGTCTGAGTATTCCTTTGCTATTCAGAGGCTTATGTCTTACTTTTCAATGTAGCCTATAATAAAGTATTTTTTTATTGTTCAAATTCCATGGTCGTCAACAATTTGGTCTGGGGGGAAATAGTCGTGGAGAAATGTTCTAATTTGATACGACACGTGATATAAGAGTTTCACAATAAGTGAATAATTTGAAAAACAAATCACAGGAGTTACTAGGGTCCGTAGAGGCTGCTGAGAAAGTTACACTTGTAAAGCAAGTTTTACTGGGATTGCTGCGTCTACCCTGTTTCTCTTTATATAACACATCAACAATTAGGGAGACCCTGATGATTTAATATGGAAAGAAATCAATATTTTCTATTTAAGTTCAGGGAGGTCAATTTTGAAATGACTTTGCCTTTGCAGGGTTGACGGTGACAAACATCATGATGAACTAGATAATTGTGCTATTTGTCATGTCATGAGAGCTAATAAATTTAGCAATAGCACGTAGTTTGTAGCCTCTGGGTAAGGTAAGAACACCTCATGGAGAACTGAGGGAGAGCGGAGTCAAAATACTAATAAAGTCCAGATTGCGCTACTCTACTTTTTTACGACATCCAAAATTATTTGCAGGGACACACTCGACGCTTGAGAGGTGATTCATCATGGCAGGTACAGGATTAATGCCTTAAATTTAATTAAAAATATATATTATTGCATTTCAGTTGTGCACTATTGCTTATATATGATCCCTGATAGTTTGAATAACAGCACGAAAGGCATTGAAATATTTCAATTTGTATTGTATTTGTATTTTAAGTCTATCATCCAAAAATCAATAATGTCATTGTTGACTGAAGGAATTATGTGTAGTCTAGACTTACATACGTCATAGTGGATACTTTTAATGAAAAGAGACACCCAATTTAACATCATATCTTTTTTGACAATTTACATTTTTTTATGATGTTCTTCAGATCAGCATCAGCCGTGGAATGCAGCCATCCTTAATGTCGAGGCAATCATGTGTTCTCATGTGCAGATTACAACCAGCAGAGGGCGATATTGTCAAAGATGTGATTTCCATCATTTGTTTAGGTCACACTTTGTCCAAGGCGGTTTCTTCATCGGAATATCGGAGACATTAAAGAAAAGTATGATTTGGGTAGGTTTATACAAGTGTTTCTTATCTGCAACTTTAAACTGGGATGCGAGTGTGGGATGTAGTGAAAAAGATTCTGCTATCTATCAGGCTTAATTCATGTGTTATTTATTAAATATGAATCATGTCCAGAAACTTTTAATGCTGCACTGTGTTTTTCCACAAACGCAAACAAACATGAGGACAAGGATTCTGGTGAAAACTTTCCTGCTGGGGGAAAATGTGTTGCTCCGTTGAGGGTTGCAATAATAGATGTTATGGTATATAGCCTCAATAAATGCATTTACTGTAGATACCATCATTGCCTCGGCAGTGTCGTGAGAGTAGATCAGCAGCCAGACAACACCGTGGTAACTGGTGAATAATTTAGTAGAGCACTGCAATCCAGACAGGACATGAAATAAACTTTATAATAAAAAGTGATCAATAAGCTCCTGAACAATCTTATTATTAATTCAGAATTAAACAAATGACTCTTATATCTACATTTACAGTGTTTCATGTCTGTAGGAATATTACCAGTGAATCTTAACCAGTTACTTTAGCTAAGCTTCACTGGCCACCATTTCGAATTGATGGTCATTGTGTGTGTGTGTGTGTGTGTGTGTGTGTGTGTGTGTGTGTGTGTGTGTGTGTGTGTGTGTGTGTGTGTGTGTGTGTGTGTGTGTGTGTGTGTGTGTGTGTGTGTGTGTGTGTGTGTGTGTGTGAGAATCTTATTGCTTGTAGTTCTGAGGCTGATACTGTGCCGTCAGAGTGTAGCATGTCAAATCAGAACATCTGCTGTTATCAGCCCTGCCTGTCATCAAGTGTCTGCATCAAGGCGCAACGTATGTTTCTAGCATAATCAAAATGCCCAGACCCGCAGGTTCCTTTCCACTCTTTGGATGCTGTGGAAAGAATTGCCCTGACACTCGGTGGTACTGGTTCATTTTCAAGAGATGATTTATTACCTCATTATTGTTGAATATCACCATATTTATAAATATTAATATTTAACCATGAATATATCAAATAATTATTATATAAAACACAGAAACAAATTTTTACAAATAACCTGGGACTAGAAAAAGGCGCCACAGGGCATTTACTTGGTGCTAAATTTCTGCACAGTCCAGATCAACTTCCTTTCGCTAGATTATGTTGAAGTAATATTCAGAGCAGAGATGCAGTACAGTGTGCACTATGCAAACCATGTTTTATTTACTGATATCTGGCCTTAGCCAAAGTCAGACTTCATCTGTCTGAGATGTGAAAACTTTATTCTCTGCCTCTGATACATTCTGTCACACTTTGCCAAATGTCCCCAAAGTGGAGTCCTCTTGGGTCCAGTCCTCATTCAGACTTGCAACAGTCAGTGACTGGAATAAACTGCAGAGATCCTGAAGACTGGTCAATTATTACCACTGTGTTTTTCCTCTCAAGGACATGTAGCTGCTCCTCAGATGTGTTATTTGGAGCATCCCAGTAATATGCATTTTTATTTGCTGACTATTTAATAACTGGTAAAATGCACTCATAAAATAGATTACAGGATTACAAACCACAAAAAACATTGTGTCTTCAGTGCCCACATGAAGTCAGCATTTTGGATTTTGATATTACACTGTTTCAAACGGGCAGGCCGGCAGTCAGAGGTGACATGGATCTGTGTCTGAGGGAGTTACGGGTGTCTGCAAAGTGCTGCATGCCGCACGAGAGCCTGTTGCCTGGTTGTGTGCTGATGTGGCCGGCCACGCTGCAGAGTGGAACAGCAGCCATGGAGGAGCAGTGAAAGGAAATGCAGCAAAAGTAACCCAATTTATAGATGCAGGCAATGTGGGGCATTGTTTTTTTGGGGGGGGGGGGGTTTCCAGTGCACTGAACTGTCTTCAAGCAACTGTAATGCGTTACCCTTGGCGTAGGCTAAGGGATTTACTGTTGCTGTTGTGACATCTCTGCAGTGATGGGAGTAGATGACTAAGCATCAAGTTTTGAGATTCATCATAGAAAGAAAAAAATTCATCACTGGTCATCATCGTACGCAAGTCTTTGTTTTCAGCTGAGAATTGAGGCAAACCAAGAACAAGCAGCACCCTTTCTGACGTTTATCTATTTAGTTCAGATTTTCAGAGCAATACGGGAAACAAGTCTTCAGAAAAGGAAGGCAAGTGATGCGGACACATGGCTTCTTTTCAAAATGCCAGCAGTAAATCTCTTGTTTTCCATGAATGATAAAGTCTCCTGTTGTGTCAATCAGTCACCTTGTTTGGTGCTGTAATTGCACTTCCCCTTTGGGATGATCAGTGCAATTTGGAATTGCAGCGCTGAGATGTCGGCAGTGTTTACCAGATGCGTGAATGAATAAACAAATGTTGTAGAGGCGGCTCATCATTTTGAATTACCACAGTGCAACTGACTCATAAAAAAGGTCTTGGCCTTTGCTTGAATTACCTGCTCTTATAAAATATATATGAATCCTGAGTCCCTCATCTGTATATCTTTCAGTGTCATCAGTCCAATTTTAACCTTTAATGCACTCATACATATAATGCAAAACTCAAACACCTAATATGCATTTCAAAAACCATCAGGGGCTCCCTGGTTCATCGATTAGTGGAATAGGAAAACTGGAAAAACCCATCCTCTGAAAATTCTCACTGAATGTTTGGTGCAACAGTGAAATATTAAGTTATCGCATCCAATATCCTTGACGTAAATTTGCGTCACAGTTTTCAAAGTAACGTAAAGAGGAAATCATTCAAAAGTCCGCTGAAGGGCAGAAAGACTAATGTTCTCTGTTAGCTCTCTCCTTTAAAACATCTGTTGTTGAGATCTCATCAGGCAGGAAAAAGACAAGGAATCTGTCTTGAAAACAGTACATTGATAATTAAAATTGCCAGGCTCATTTGTTTTGTTCTGTGAGCGCTTTGCCTGTGGGATATTCAGTTAAAAACGTGGTGATGTTTAATCAAATTGACATTAATATTCATCTGTGCTGCTGCACCTTGGCTCCCCCTGGTCACCAACATGCTGTTCAACTAAGGCTTCCTAATTAACGGATTTTCATCTTTTTTTTCATTTTCATTTGCAGACTATCTGTTCTATAAAATATTGTTTTGTTTCCGTTGCTGCTCTTTCTTGCAAATTAGTTTGAGATGGTCGCTTTGTGGCAGTTTAAGTACACACTCAATATTATATTAGGGGAATCTTTCTTTTTTTAATACTGGACCTGTCAGATCATGTCTGTATGGAATGCAGATTTTCACTCAAACTAGAGCAGCTGCTTTAGTGTTTGGTGTAAATAGATTATTACAAACTGTCCACATTGGGCCATGGTTGGAGACTCAGTAATATACGTCAAAGAAAATACGATTAAACTGTATGTTATATGAATGTGTAACACAATCTTTTAAGGTATAAGGCAAGATTAACTTTAAAAAGATTATTTGAGAAATACTCGGTATTTCATCCACATGCATTATAATTTCTGAATGTTATCACATGCAGTGTGAGCTGTGATCACAGCTCTGCGTCTGTATCAGCTTGCTGAATATGATTTCTGGGGATTTACCCCCACTTTTGTTGCAGATTCTCTGAAGCCTAGTGAAGATGGATGGGGAGTGACTGTGATCAGTTGAAGTATCATTTAAGTCATGCAGGCTTCTCTGTGAAAGTCAGCAGAGCTTTAGCTGGGTCATTTGAGAATTTTCTCATGTCTTTGTCACATCCTGTTTAGATTATTGTGACTTTCTACTTGCGTAACAGTCATTTTTAAATCGTCACCCGTTTGTTCGAAATTCTGCTGGCAGGCTCCATTCAAAGTCTCCTTATAAAGCCTAGTTTTTAACCTGTTTAAGCTTCTTAACACTCAGCACATCTCAAATTGATTTAAAACCCCATCAATTACTTATAAGGCCTCCCATGGCAGAGCTCCAATATGCATTCTCTAATAATTTATAGATTCACTGTTGGAATTTAGCCTGTAACACCTAATAATGCAAAATTTAGTAATAAAATCCAGACTTTATGAAGGCATATACACATGATTTACTGCATTTAATATTTTACTATATAACTTGGCTGTACTGCACACAAATTGGAAATTACCTATGTGCTACAGTAGGTGGCTTGCCAATTGGCATATACATACTTAAGTTCCCTAATTAGGCCCCCCATTCACTTTCATTAAATTACACTATTTTAAGACCAACATATGTTAGTATCAACTAAATCCACTGTTTCACTTGACCAAAAGTATCTCTCTTTATTGACGGCATGTAATTTAGCCATGCTAGTTGCATGGTCCAGACTGAAATATCACAAACAAATGTTTGATAGATTGACCTATCCTCTTCAGACCATGAACAACAGCATTTCTTTTTTACTTCAAGGTGGCATTAGAGGAAACCCAGTTGTTCCTTCTTGCAAAACAACTGCACTGGATGGATAGCCATGAAATTTGCCACACTTAGGTTGAATTATACAATTTGTGATCCCCTGACTGGAAGGACTGTTATTCTCAGCATTCAACACTGTGACAAACTCTCATTCTGATGAATTCACTGTCCCTGTGCACTTCGTACTCTCACTCTGTCTGGTTTGTGCCCTAGCAGTTCCTGAGTTCCCTTCTTCTGTTTGTTTCTGCTCTTCAACACATTTGTTTCGGTCTGAAGCATAAACCCCTGCAGGATCAGGGCTGCTTCGAATGATGAGGTAACCTGCAGAAGTGAAACATGTCACCGATTTAGATTTGAGTGGTTAAAATCAAACAGTAAGTCCCCTAAATGAAGAGCAATCCAATAATGGCCTGTACTGTTAGAGGCACAGTTCTCAAAGCACTTTCTGTACCTGAAGCTCTATGGTGAGCCGTAAATTCTCGAGTTTTACAGGAAGCTTTGGGAGAAGGAAACGTGAAAGGTTTTACCACTGAGTTTTACAGCAATCAGCAATCTCTTTTTATCTCTCTCTACCTTTCGGGGAGCTTCAGACCACTTATTGTAGCCCGAATGTTGGGTGACATGACTCAAAGCAATGTCAGAATTTCATCTTAAGTATAGTATGTTTTTGTATTCGTTGTTACACATTAAACTTCTCTTGGGAGCCACTTTGCCCGACAAGTAGACATTTTACATGCTGTCCATGGTTTTGGTTATGGTATGTGTTTTAATAATCCCAGTTAATCCACTGCTCAGTATGCCCCAGGGTTTTTTCTTTTTCTTTGTGTATGATATTGGCTGAATGCAAGTAGTGAAATGAATACAAAGTGTGCTGCAGTCGGATTGTTGCAGTAACAACAATTCTTTCTGCTGTTCAAATGTTAATCCAACCACAGAAATATTAGCAACACCCTTACCTCCCTCATTCATCAGCACCCCAGACTCTTGCAAGTGAGCCTTTATGATGCTCCTCAAGTTTTCCTTGGTACGTTTGGGTTCAACTTCAACATGATAATGCTGATCAATCTTCATCAGCTGTTCATGGTTACATTGCTCCAGCAACTCAACTGAGGGAGAATCAATGAAGTCTTCCACAATGTTGACCATAACCACAAACCAAATCTACCTATATAAAACAAAACTTATATAATCAAATTGAGGTACATTTTAACAAACCTTTGTATTAGTCAACAAGTGTCCAAAGAAAAGCAACTGGAGTCCCCCCCTAACTAACTACAAAAAAAGACCAACTGACTAAACTCAACCCTAATCTTCGTACAGATACTTGTGGCGGGTATTTATTCATTGTAGCCCAGCGGCACTGAAAGGCAACTGCATGGAACAGCGACTGCCAAGAAACCGTGGATGTGATCCGGAGCCAGGTGCTCTATCCACTTTCTCCGTCACACTAAAACACCCCGCAAAAGACTCTCTAGGAGAACCTGCTGCTAAACCTCATGAAGGAGAACACCAGTTGACACAATGCCACATCAAACATTTTAACATTACTGGTTAACCTCAAAAAAGTGAATAAGATAACTGCTCCAATGCCATGTGTGATACTCCACCTCAAAAGTATATCAAAACTACTAATACTACCGAAATCTGAAGGACGAGCCCCCATTTGTCATGACCCGGCTCAATGGAAGGACAAGATGTGGAGAACACACATTACTCAATAAAGTAAAACTTGATTTATTTAACAAAACTAACTTAAACAAATGTAAGAAACCAAAAGAACAACGCAACCAAAGTTCACCCAAATTAAATGAGAGAGAGAGAGAGAGAGAGAGAGAGAGAGAGAGAGAGAGAGAGAGAGAGAGAGAGAGAGAGAGAGAGAGAGACTGCTCAGAACATATTATATGGTTGGCAGTCAATCCCCTGCTCAGCCCCTCCTCTGACTGGCAACCCAGCAGGAACGGGGCCTTTGGGGCCATCACATGCATACAACTCGTACTCACACTTTGCATTTGCTCCCTTCTAATCCCTGACCCAGATTAAATAATGGCACAGATCTACAAAGTATTTGTTTACAACTGGATTTCTCATCCTTAATTAACCAGTGCCAACCCTCATTTATCTGCCCAAGGATTATGATGCAGCGCATATACCAGAGCCCTTCTACCGCACACTTTTCAGTTCCCAAGTAAAGACACAATCCTCAAAACAAGTATCATTTTAATAATCAGTTAAGGAGTTAGAAAATAGATAGCTGGCTCTGCTTTATAGCTGATAAACGCTTCAGAAATGATGCAGGAACCCACTTGTCTTTTCTCAATATAATGGCTGTGAGAGAATGTCAGCCTTTAATGAAATACGGTGATGCAGACACTTGCAAGGTGCAAATCTGATGTTACCCGTTTGACAGTGGCTTAAACTGAATCTTAAAGAGTAAAGTCAGTGGCCCTCTTGATGACTTGATCGCTGTGGATGTGTCTGATTGTAACTGTGTGCTCCCTGTGAGCAGGGCGACGTGTAACACCGGATATGCCTGTATTTAGGCCACTCCACTCCCTCAGGCTTACAACTTGTGTGCACAATTCTGTGAGTTATAACAAGATATTGCTATATATATAAAACAAGGTTTAGCTCACTAACTTTGATAGATTAGTATTTACAAGTGATCGAGCGTCTAGGTTTTGTGAAATATTTGCACATGAAGTCTATTTTAACACTAACCTTTAATCACTTTGAGCAGTGCTAACGTTTGCCTGCACTGTATCTCACTAACTAGCAGGTCTCTCTCGATCATCATATTGCCAGTGTTGCCTCTTGGAGCGTTGCCAGAACTGCACCATGCTATTAATTGCACCCACCATATGGTCGACACTTAATAAATGCCATTTCTACTAAAGCACCATAGGAAGTTATGGAAAGGCCCGCTGACATGTAGACTCAGTTGAATCACGCTAAACAGGCTGAGTGTCAGACGCAGTGAGAGAGTCCCTGAGCAGTTCTCATTGGCTGCTGTGAAGGGTGGGAAGCATGCCCGTAGTGGGAGTACTATGATAACCTGAAAGCTCTCCTAATATTCCAACACTTATTGAAATACTGTCAGATATGTGCAGGGGAACTCCTCGCCGAGGGAAACTCTATTATCCTCTGTGAAACCAAAAATTCGTAGGTAGAGGCTGCAAAGTCGCACCGGCACATTGTACCATCAAACAAACTCATTAAGAGCCAAATATGTAATTAAAATGGTAAAATACAGTACATCATCTTAATTCTTAAATCACTGCAGCAAAGTTTCCCTTCTATTTTCATCACTTGAGTCGGAAGCTTATCACGGCTGAGAAATGTGGTTGTTTCCGACTGTGACATATGTTTGGGCCTGTATTATCATCTGGGTGGAGCATTGTGATATTTCTTCTGGTTGAAGGTAATCTAGTCTGAGAGCAGAAAACAGGTCTTTCATTCTTATCTTGTCCAAAAGTACATTTTATTTCAGCTTTCCTTTGCAAAGTAGAGAGATAGTTACAAGAAAAATACACCTTTCAATGGCACCATTGTTCATAAAGGTGCACTTCTGCCATTTGCAGAGGACAATAGACAAATGGGTTTTTACTGATGAGCACATCAGTGGCCCACATTAGATGTCCCATCAAGATATTGAGGCTAAGATTTGGATAGGTGATTTGTTTGCCAATGTAAGACTCTTGGTGAGGATGTTGCCTTTTTATCTAAATTAAGTGGACAGCTTACAGAAGACATGAATGAACCTGGCGATGACGGTTTCTTTCACAGTGAAAAATTAGGTTCAGCCTCCCTGACTGCATCAATACTTTTTGTACAGTACATTATCTGGTTCAGCAGCATGGATAATTTAGTGAAGTATACTTTATTGCAGGCTACAATTTAGGCTATACTTTTGCATCTGACCATTGTTGATAGTGCGGCACCTCTGGTACATGCATGTCAAGAATTTCATTTGAGCAAGCTGAGTTTATGTTTGAGTGGCCTGAAACTAATTGGATCATTTTTCAAGTGGCAGGGATTTCATATCTATAATCGACACACTAACTGTGGTGTATGCGAAAAGGTCAAAACCATCCAGACAGTATTTTCTTTCATGCGACTGGACTTAATTGAACTTATTGTGCAGTTGTTCTACTTACTGTGTCCTGAAAAAAGATTAGAGTTGTATGCCAAGCATTAAATCACATCCAGATCAATAAGCACAGACGCTGTTGCCTGTTCTGCTGTGCTGGTTGCAGCAGTCTATATAGGATGCTGTAATGATTTCGACCATTCCAGCACGCATATACTCTCTATATATAAATATATAATGCATGCACATCCCTGTTCCAACAAATCACACTCTGCGTGCATCATTGACATTGTATTGCTCAGCTAATCTAGCGGAATGTAAGAGTCGCCCATAGTGAGTAAGCAATACTGGAGAGAGTGTGACTTTAATGTCTTGAAAAAGAGTGCTTGTCCTTAAAAATGGAGTTTAACTACTATTTCAGTAGATTTAAATCCCATTCCCTTTCATACTACAGCCCGGAGAACAGAGTGTGCTATCAAGCACTATATGAAAGACAACAAATACATTTTTAAAGCATTCATCAAATCACCTGTAAACCAAAAAGGTAGCTATTAGGCATTTACTCCGCTGGTGTGATGTGGTATAATGGTAGATGCTTTATATAGCCCGGGCTGGAAACCTCACAGGCTATTGATTTTAGACAGAAGTGGGGAAAGCTGCAGTGGTTTAAATGAGAGGCAGTAAACAAAAAAACAATCAAGTTTGCTGTGTTTGCACCAAATCAAGTACAATTGCTTCAGTATAATTGTATCCAGCTCTTGATTACTGTGTAGCGTAGGTAAACTATGAATGACCAAATTGCTCGTTGGACGCCAGACAGGAGAAATAAAAAGTTATTTTCATGTCACTATTTTAAATATTTTACATAAATAATTTGGTCTACTAACCCTGGCTACAAAAGGTACAAAACAAAAGTCAACACATCAGAGAAGGTTCACCAAATAAAGTATATTCAACTGGATAACAGTATAATCAAATAGGTAAATCACTTAAGATTTTCCAACAACAATGATAATACAAATTAGATCCAGAGTCCAAATCAATGTCTTTTAACTTTGACAAATAACAAAGGTACACAAGGACCTCAAATATAATCAGTCTTTCCGTTCATACGGAGCATGAGGTCGCTGCTGTGTGTGTGTGTGTGTGTGTGTGTGTAAGATTGTGTGTCCAGTTCAGTTCAGTTCATTAAAATATGTGTGTGTGAAGAGGATGAATGTGTAATTGTTTGGGGTTTCCAAGGAGGGAGATGAACATGGAAGATAGGAGGCAGGTAAATAGAGGCAGCCAGGAGAGATTAAAGATTAGAGACGGTCCAGGGTTGGAATCCGACCTGTGACGATTTCCTGCATGTCTTCCCCCTCGCTCTCCCCTTTCTCACCTACCTGTCCTGTCAAATTAAAGGCGGAAAAAGCCCCAAAAAACCAAAACAAAAAACCAAAACCTTTAAACTTTTAATTTCTCCTTTGGGTGCTCTCACTCTTCTTTCAGTCTGTCCGCCTCCATGGTTTCTTTGTTTAGACTTTCCTGCATGTTTCGCTCACAGGCGTGCCTGATTTATCATCTCCCTTCCCCCTCCTTCCTACCCTTCATTTCCTGTGCAGGTAGAAAGTACTTCCTGCATGACTTCCTTTCTGCTACAACTGGAGCAAGTTTGGGAATAGCTGCAATTGTTAACGTTCAGGGCCAGACATTACCTGGTAACATCAACATGTGAGAGAGATAGTAATAATAATAATAATAATAATAATACATTTCATTTATAGAGCACAGTGTGTTCTGAACTGCTGGCGCACCTACGATGGGAATGATTCCTGTGATGCAAGTCTGATCGTCAGGCAGAGCACAACCTCCTTGTCCTGTAGGCGGGGTAATATTTAGGTGGCCCATGTTAAACCTGAGATGCTATAAGGTTATAAAGATCTGTCTGCACTGATCCTTCCCTCGTTGACTCTCTGCTGTCTGACTGCAATGCATATAAAGATGCAAACAGTGACAATCATACTCCCTGCACGGATATCGTACCACAACATTTGTTTTTCTTTGATCCATGTATACAGTAATATGCATTTACACTTTGTCAACCTGTATTTTCACCAGTATCAATCTGACAATAAACCCTAATGCCAAAAAAGAATTTAATACATATTCACTTTGCTGCTTCTGGGCACCCTGCAGAGACTGTCGTGGTTGCAGACAAAAATGCGTCTTGCACGAGTAAGTCACTTAGGATTCTGATATATGGCATTAGTGAGGACACTTGACAACCAGTGATTAAACAGTAATAATTCAGAGCAATAGCTCCCACATCTACAGTCTCTGCACTGAAACACCTGCAGGGGACAGACTAAGATCATGCCGCTGGTGTGCAGGACTGCTGCTGCATGAGAGCAGACAGACAGACTTTTCCTCCGATCTTTGTTAGGACAACACTCGTTGACATAATGGATTCCTCAGCCCCTTACCCTAACCTTGACATTGCAACTAATTACCTAAACTCAACCCTAACCCTTAAATAAACCTAATTACAAACCTAATCCCTAATATATATATATACATATATAAGTTTAAACAGTCCTCTGACCGGCCCAAAATGTCCTCACTATCCCAAAATGTCCTCTAATGGAAAAACTGGTCCTCACAAAGATGGAAGTACACGCACACACACACGCGCACGCACACACACACACACTCTCACACATACGTGTGTGCGCTCGTGTACGCGCGCTGCTCTGACTTTGCACCACACACACCAAGCCCAACTCCGGCTGCACCGCCTCACACACCAACTCTGCAGTGACGTGAGGATGGAGACGGGATGCTGCTCGTATTTTAATTCAACGTTGGACCAAGTTTGATATACGCCTCCCTCCCTCCCTCGTCTCTCTCTCTCTCTCTCTCTCCCCCCCCTCCCTCCCTCGTCTCTCTCTCTCTCTCTCTCTCTCTCTCTCTCTCCCCCCTCCCTCCCTCCCTCTCTCTCTCTCTCCCTCTCTCTGTCTCTGTGGTCCATCTCAAAGGTCTTCATCCACAGTGAGGAGACGCGCTTCCCCTCTCCTCCACCACCTCCATCTTTGAGATAAAGCAGTGTCTTTAGGTCCTGCAGCAGCAGCAGCAGCAGCAGCAGCAGCCGCAGCCGCAGCCGCAGCAGCAGAGGGGTTGGCGCTGCAGTTGCGCACACGCGCGCGCGCGCAGAGTGAGTGAGGAGAACGAGCCGCCGCATCTTGTGGATTTCTTTGCGTCCACGCACGAGCCCGTGTACATGCTTCCCCCTGCTCGTCCTCTGCCACGTCCAGACGTCCAGGAGTTGGTTCCACTTCTCGGGGAAAGATGTGGCATCGCACAACAGCGACAGTCCTGGTTTTGTTGCGTTTGCTGGCGGACGCGCTGGCAGGCTTTCCGAATCAAATCAACATTGGTAAGTTGAACGGGATACTCTGTGGACTGCGTGTCATCTCTTTGTTCACGCATACATCTAAATAGGACACGTGTCTGAGTGCAAGTCGCACCGACCGGCTGATTCCACCATCGGCAAATTGACTCCTCATAAATCCAGGATGCTGTAGGGTTTATTTATTTATTTTTGTTTGTCTTCGTGGGCGGTTTGGTTAAAAACAGAGTTGATCCAAATGGTCAAAACGCGAGTTCATAAAAAACAAAAACCATGCAATTATGATTAATATTATCTAGTGATAAGTAATGTCCTTATCACGGAAAACAAAGAGTACATTGTCCGTGGGCATGCTGGGAATGAGATCATTAGTTACACAGTGTGACATGTCTTTCCTCCTCTGGTAGGTGGACTGTTCATGCGCTCCACGGTGCAGGAGCACAGCGCCTTCAGGTTCGCTGTCCAGCTGTACAACACCAACCAGAATGCGACAGAGAAACCCTTCAACCTCAATTACAATGTGGACAACCTGGAGTCTTCCAACAGTTTCTCTGTCACACATGCCTGTGAGTATAGATGAGCACTGTGCAAACCTCTTGAGTCAGACTTTTCTGTTTGAGAACAACAGGAAGACATGCATTTTTGGATTGTTGTCTACGAAGTGAATTTGGATGTCTGAAGAAAATGGATGGTCACCTGCCCAAGTGTACTACTCCTCAGTCAGGCCACACAAAAACCCGCCAGCTGGATGATGGAGCATGGTGGCCTCCATGTTGGTCAAACACACGATTAGTGTAAACTGAGTAATTTGGTAATTCTGGAGGAACTGATGAGCAGCACTTATGTGACTGTGCTTGAAGGCAGGGAGAACAAACATTGCTGTTCCGGTTGTTGTCACGTTGTCTACGCATAAAGCGACGGTTTCCAATTTTATTGTGGCAGTGGCTAACCCGTTAAATTGGTTGCAACATGTAAATTCTTGCATTTGATCTTGTCTTTCTCCTTAAACTTGCCCATCACTCCACTGTCAAATAAACACAGACGAGTCCCCAAAGTCTACACATCTGCAGCTTGATAAATTGGGCTTATGTTATATACTTAGAGATTAAAAGCCTTCATAATTGTTATTTATTACCGCTTGTCAAATATAATACAGGTAAGAAGCCACCCTCAGGCCTCAGCTACCTGATTGTCACTCCCTGTGATGATGATTTAAAACATCACATGGTGTTATACCAGCAGCACAGTGGTGTACATTTGTCTGACTGCACTTTTGATGGATAAATAGCCAATAACAGATCAGCTGAAACATGGCGTAATCCATGTAGTCATCCTCTACAAACATGATGGATTTGATCGGATGGGCTGTGGAGTGTGAGATGGCTTCATAATTGGTCCACCAGTCACTCGTCTGCCATGTAGGGCACCAAGTTCTGTCTGGAGAATTAATTTGTTAACCTTCTTCCCACCAGCTGCACTTCACACTTCACGCTCCAGGATCAGCTGCGGCTCTCCAAACGCCGTCAGCCTCCGTAGAGACGCCCGTGTAACCTAATGAAGTGAGGAAGAGGCCAAAAAAAAAGAAAGAAAGCTGAGCAAAAGTGTAACCTAATAAATCAAGGGCTCAGTCATAATACAAATTCAAAATGCTGTCGAGGTGCTGTAGCTGTTGGCTGTGTATGGCAGGGAACAAGGAGCAGCCTTGGGGAGAGGCTGCAGGCAGATGCAGGATTACACACATACACCTAACACAAACACACTCACACCTCCACTCTGCCCAGTCCGACCACAGCCTTGGACTGTCGGCTGCTGAGTAATTACACGGGAGCGGCAGCTGTGGGGTCAGTGCTTGGCTCAAGGGCACTTCATCAGTTGTTGGTGAGGAACAGATGAATACTACATGCCTGGCTTGTCCAGACCGGGGATAAAAAGGTGTGCTCTGGCCTGCTGTTCATTTTCAAGGAGACAAAAAGGATTATACCACGAATGTAAAATCACACATCCAGCAAAACACAGTGTCACTGTTTTCCACCGGTCATCCTTAATCCGCAGGTTGTCTTTTGGTCACATACATTTAATTTTATTATGTATTTAGGGGCATCAATACATTTAGACTCTTGTGCATTTATTCCACAGGATATTGCCTCTAATGCAAGTTTTTGTCGGCAAATAAAACAATTCTTCCCTGCCAAATATGACATGCTGTCAAGTTAAACGGTGTGAACAGAGGCCTGTTGATCTGTGAGGCAGTCACTTTATATTTTGGATCATGTACCTATTAACATTTTGGATCATAGACAGGACTGAAGCTTAAGGTTTTGCTCCCTAAAGGGCAAGAAGAAAAACAAGATGACCAGGAGAATTAATTAATTAATCTGAGTTATGCTGATGCCAGATGATGCTGGAGAACTGATCCTAGATGTTTTCCAGTTTAAAAACCACTGGTCAGAAGCTCATTGTACAGACCAGCGACTAAGACATTGCTTGGAAAATGCACCAAGCTACACCATTCTTATCATAGTAGTCTGGATTGTGCAATGCCCTGCTTTCCTGGCAGGTGTTGATGTAGCAAATGAATGGGAAGGCTAGGATTGGATCTTATCATTGCTATGCTTCCCTACAGCTCACATCATTACATTTTCATAGCATTAGAAAGTGTCTAGACGACTGAGATTTGAAATCGGCTCATTGTTTGTCATTTTTGGGATCGCATAAAACTCTGAATGAAAGGAAAGGAGGAAGGATTGGTCATATGTAAGAGAGGAACTACTTTTTGCTCAGTCCTCATGTGTTGCACTTGTTATATGCATTCAGATTGAAACAAAGCAGGGCAACACTGCTCTCCCCCAGCTGGGTCAGTATATAATGATTGTTACAAATCCCTGATGGCAAATGACTCTGTTATTGGCAATAGGGATCAATAGGTGGAGGGCTATAGTCCAGCAGCGGTAGTGTGTGTGTGTGTGTGTGTGTGTGTGTGTGTGTGTTGCCCCAGTTTGTTCATCCAGTATGGAAAAATCAATCCTCACCAAGCTTTCATTTTCTCTATCCCAGTCGCTCTCCTCTAATAAATGCCTGATTCTCCAGCTTCCTCTGGCCAGAGACACTGAATTTTCTGTTTGATGCTTGCATTGCAGATATGAAAGTTAAAAAACAATGGCCAATGATACTATTTATTGCAGCAAAACCATTTCCAGTCAGTGCAACTGGATTGAATTGGTTCTGACAAAGAGAACTTCATTGTGCTGTTGTGTTTATTATCTCGCCAATTTGTGCTGGAGTGAAGCTGCAGGACGTATTGATGTAACACCTTGCCGTAGGCAGGGAGGGCGTGTGCATTAATGTAGAAATAGGAGG
Source organism: Scophthalmus maximus (assembly GCF_022379125.1). Taxonomy (NCBI): domain Eukaryota; kingdom Metazoa; phylum Chordata; class Actinopteri; order Pleuronectiformes; family Scophthalmidae; genus Scophthalmus; species Scophthalmus maximus. The sequence continues at coordinate 14,338,955 of NC_061516.1, read as the reverse complement.
GTGATCGCCATCAAGACTGAGGTCAGGGCAGGAAAGGGGCAGTGGTGACAGAGCCGACAGCCCGGCTGGACAGCCAGAGACAAGTTTAAACCAATTGCATGCGTGGTTATAGCTTCTGGTCATAGTGACAAGGGCAGACTGAGAAAACAAATCCTCTCATGTCATCATTAGCACTTTATTCGACATATGATTAAGCCTCTGTGTTTAGCCTCACGCTGCGTCATGCATTTTGGCAAAGTGTAGAATGCATGAACTGAAATTGCTGAGGGATTTGTTAAGATCATTTCAATTTGAATGTCCCATCTGTTGTGCTACTATGTGGTGTAAAAAAAAAAAATCCCAGAAAAAAACCCACATCGTTGATTTCTTATGATGTTCCTTTTCACCTTTCTTGTATACAATGGAGGCAGATGGATCTTGTGTTTGGGTGTCAATTTAACCAGAGATTAACTTTGCTTTGATGAAACGTCCGTATTACTGTGTCTCTTATCAGTTTATCTATTATGGCCACCTATCCCCCCTCTGCTATGACTCAACCAGTGTGATGCCACTCAGACAGAGGCTAATGTTAGAGCACTTCAGTGTGTAGGCAATGGACAGTCCCACTAATGCACCATATAACAGTTTATGTAGCCAGATATCTTCCTCCTCCTCCGCCTCTTCTTATTTTTCTTCTTCTTGTTGAACTTCTTCTGCAGAATTTTTTAACTCATACGCTGTATCCAAATAAGGACATTTTATTTGTTTGCGACAATGCTTGTTCAGTATGTAAGTTTAGCATGCAAAAACTATAAATAAGATAGACCATAAGCAGTCTCCATTAATTTGGGTGATTGCAAAGTTGTGTTTTCAAACCCCACCCCCTTAGTTCTCACAGGTAGTCTTTTAAATATCAAAAGATAAAGATGAAGGTTAATATCAATTTGACAATACTTAGCATCATTTTTGCTGTAGTCACTGGAGTAAAACAAGCATCTTGAGATGTAACCAAACAATAAATAACCTTGCATTCATCATAAATCATCTAAACCGACATGTCATGAATGATGCATGAGAACCAGAGACAATATTGTCAAATTGTTTGGCCTGGGGGAGAGCATTCTGCATGATGGGTTTCATCTTCATCCTACACACTACTGCAGCATCAGTGTCCGTGAGGTGACTGATAATCAGAGTAAGAGCAAGTCCACTCCTGGCTTTTAAGCTGCACTTTGCATGCCTAAATTACATTTTCAAAACTCGTTTCTGATTCCCTTTCACCTCCATTTATACATTCTGACTGTCAGACGTTTGTGTTTAAATTTGAAAGCTCTAAATGAATCCTCTCCATTTGGGAGCCCTTGTATAGGAGGAGACACTTACCCAAAAGCATGTCCTTCTATCATGATGCACTGATAAAAATATCTGAGTTACTGCTGCTGCAGCCAGAGTCCTGTCACTTTGGATGACCTGCCCCAAGTTGACAAGTACTCATCCTCTGATTTGTCATGGTCTTGTCATTATTGGGCATAGCAAACACATATGATCTTTTGTAATGTCTCAGGAATATCTTTTATTGAAATAGAAGAGTCATTTCAGTCACAGGCAGTGTTACCCGCTGACATGAATAGATGGCCTGACCCTTAGTTTAATAAGAGCTTTTTGGATGTACTGTTGTGAGGCAGTACTCATGGATCATTTTGCAGCAAGAGGCATTACCTCTGTTTGAACAAGGGAGAACTGGTGCTAAATAAATGGCCATGACCTATTTCAACAGAAGCTTTTAGATATCAGTCGACCGAAGAAACCAGTGTGTGTCAAGTGCAAAAAACAACACCCTAACCCTATCTTCAAGTATTTGACCAAACAGGCTCACAGTTATCCTGACAAAGGATTACTTTCTTCTTCGCCTGAGCGCCTGAGCACTGGCTGGTCATAATGCTGTAAAATGGCGGAGTAGTACTGAACAGGTTTGGGGGCAAGCCACTGGAGATGTGCAGTTAGTCTTTCATCCTGTGCATCAGAATGCGCTTACATGCCAGCGCTGTAACGGAGCGACGGTGATCACTACTGACAAGCTACAGTGTTGCTGCAGCAGTTTGTTGCAGTCTTACACAACGTCCTTCAGCATGGCTGCCTCTGAAAAGCTCCGCTGTTACTCAATAAATTGTACCTGAGATTATCCAAGGACAACAAGCAGTGAACGACTCAGATTAATGCAAAAGAAAACCAAAGATGCCACTGGGAGGGTGAATAATCTAGGGCAGCTGCTTTCATAAATTTGTATAAGTTGTATGCACCTAATACTGAATGTGCTTTTGAGCGGCTAAATGTGAAGGGACATAATGTTTTTAATGTACTTGAGACAAGAAACAACTCAAGATTCGTTTATTATTCATATTTTTAATGCTTAATTACCTTAATTCAGCCTAATTTATATCCATAATGAGACATTTGTGTCATGTAATTTTACAATAGTGAGCATCAGAACAGATTGTTCAAGATGATGAATTATGAAAACCGTTTACAGTTAGGTTTTTATCAATAATAATGGCATTGGATGGCAACCCATTTCCCAGTGTCTTCTGCAGCAGTTTTTTAAGTTTTGTGTGTTGTATTCCTCTGTCTCCAGTAATAGTGGTCCTTGGATGGTGTTTTTTGCAGTATATGCAAAGCATGTGTAGGTGGAGTGTTAGCAGTGCTTTTACAGTGCAATATTAAAGTGTATTCCCTCATACGAGGCTCCAGTAGCCACAGGCCCCGTCTGTGTATTGCTACTGTACATTTCCTTCTATCATGTTGTTTTAGCTTGTGGGCTGTAGCCAGTTGTATTTTGCAGATTAGGGCTAATCCAATGCGTGTTGCCCCGCTTTTTTGCCTTAAATGGGTATCTGCAGGGGGGTAGCCCACTGAAAGAAAAATGTTCTCTTTCACATAGCTGTAATCTGTAGAGAAGAGGGAATTCCAGCCAACTTGCAAACCACACTGCCTGAGGAGAAACACCTACTCAGGCTCCAGTCCCTATATGCCCTGTACTTCCTCTGGGGTTGGTCAACTGAGACGAATTGCCCAACAATGCAGACTGTAATGCGGATAAAAATATCAACCTCTTGAATGTCATAACACAGAGATCGTTTAAATTGCGTGCACTTTGCCCTCAGTTAGATTTTCATCTCAAAAGCAAACATTTACTGTGATTTGTGACCAGATGATATGCTGGAAAGAGTCATTTTAAAAAGCTCATGCACAATGTTGGAAATATTCTATAACATGTTTTTCCATCACAAGTGTAAATTATTTTTGGCTAAGTCCGTGATGTGGACAGGGTGAGCTGTTGTAGCCTGTTGTATCCCACAGTTGTTGTTTTTTTTACAAAGTATTCTTTAATTGTATTGTCATTAATCAATATCTTTATGGTTGAATGCACTTTTTGTGAGATGCTTTGGAAAAAAAGCGTCTGCTAAATCAATGTGATGTAATGTAATGTCATTTCAGTTGAACTCAACATCAGCTAAGGCCACTATGAAACAAGACTAAAGGTTTACAGGCTGAGGCTGTACCTGGTGCTTTGTGCTAAATGCCAAAGTTAGAATGCCAACATGCTCCCAATAACAATGCTTGTCCTGATGTGAAGAAGGTACACTTTTAACATGATCACCATCAGCATGGTGGCATGCTAATATTGGATAATTATGACCTTTATGGATGACAGATTAATGGACAGATAAAATGTTTGACCTCATTACAATGCTGGATGAATTGTTAAGTAGTTACAATTCATCCTCCAAAGTGACAGGATGCTGAGGCTCCTTTGGATCCACTAATTCTCTTCCTAACCCCACGTCGAATGAAATAGTGTCTTTGGTCTTTGAAAAATGATATCAGCCGTGTTGATATCAAAGTTTCCAGGCCTTCATTGACTTGAATGTCCATGCTTTCATATTTGGCCTTTGATTTGACACGTGTCCACTCAAACCCCTGCTGCTTTATTATTTTGAGCTGCAGATTCTTTTTTTTTACCTTTTCATGCACTTTTATTTTTCTACTTACATTGGAAAGATACCTCTGAAGAATTAACTGTATATAAAAAAACTTACAATTTATTTAATCCTATAATTGTGCATATTTGTTTTTTTCTTTATAAGAATAAAGATTACAGTGTTGACAGTTTATTTAATTATGTGTATGTGTCAGCCATGCAAGTGGGTGATTATCTGTGTCAAATACCTGCATCACAGAGCAATGTGTCCAAGCTCATGAGACAGATCCAGACAGAGAAATGTTCTCACCACATCCGGTGCCGCTGACACATTTAGCAGCTGACGGCAGAATGATGCACACTAACTGGAATAACAGGCGAGTGATGTTGTCGGTGTGTCCTGACCCTGCAAATCATCATCCAGGGAAAGGCACCGCTTAGCTGCCTGGCTAATTTCCATGAAGAAACACTGAATTCACTCGAGTGTCTGTCCGTTAACACATTTACGAGATTGCCCGGCCTTGTAAAGATTGTCTCATTTGACAATCTTTAAAGGAATCTTCAGTCATTAATAGTTTTTCGCAGCTCCGTATTTCCTACCAGTTTTCTGTGACTCAGGATTTTAATACACGTGTGTGTGTGTGTCAATTCCAATCTGTCCAATTCGCCAAAACTGTCCAAAACTAATACCATGTCCATCAGCCTCCCCCAGCTTTCCCTTGTTCAGTGCTTATCAGATATCATAAGTCAAAAAGTGCAAGTAATGCCAATGCTTCTGTGTGCAAGGGCATTAAAAAAATGCCCTACATGGTAATAGATGAATAGTTTAAGGGCAGAATTAAATGTTTATGTTTTGACTCTGGCTTTACAATAGCTTGTGGAACTGCCTGCTCAGTCAATTTAAATTCTAAACCTCAAGTGTTTTTATTGCCTCTTTGACCCCATCCTTTATAAGTTGGTAATCTTGGGACAGCAGCTGGATGTTTGTGCCACGTCCTCAGCTTTCTAACTAAACCTGTGACCCTGGGACAGGGCAGGACAGCAAAACAAATTGAAGTCCTGCTTCTCTCCTCTCCTCTGGCATTGCTGCGAGCTCTGGTCTTAGGAAAGAGGTCGAAAAAATAACTTTCCGCCAGGCAGAAGGAAACACATAAACAGGTTATTTGTTATCGTCACAAAAAAGCGAAATTGTTGTCCTCACTTTGTGCAAATGCATCAGCCTGTCCGATCCGCAGTAACTCTGTCCAAAAAAGTACACTCCTGTATATCAGTGTGAGTCCTTCGCCATCCCCCTGCTCATTCACACTTTCTTCTACGCATCAAGTTTCGTTTCCTCACCACATGCGGTGTTCCCTTTTCAGGGCGAGGAAGGCGGCTCCTGTCTGTTCGCCCCTCAGCAACCGGGCTTGAAGAATTCACTTTGTTCTGCTGTGTGCATTCACTGCAAGTTGATCCCCACATTGGTTTCATGTTAGACTGAGAAAAGATTCCCCGACTGTCAACAGCACAGACTCTGAAATCTGTGAAGCCCTGAGTTTCTGCAGGACGTGAGACAGCGCTGGTGCTACTGCCGCTGCGCTTGCATGTTTAAGTTTGACGGGCTGGCGAGGGGTGAACAGAGGCAGAGAAGTTGGGGTCGATACCGACGGCAATGATAGTAATGCCAGGCAGACGTGGGTGTTTGTTAGGTGATGGGGAAAGCAAAATGGGAGTGGACAGAGTGTGAGGTGGTGATCTTTTCCCAGTTGGATATTAATCATGAATGTAAAGACTGCGTTAGTAGTCTAAACAGAAATGCACAGAGAAAAAACTAAAAAATGCTCCTCTTCCCCTCTGTTATAAAGTCAATGATGCGTGCCTTTATTTTCATGACCATGATCTGGGGAATTCACAGTAGTTGACTAGTTTTTACTGCTTCATGAGCCCAAATGTATGATTTCATTGGTCCTTCAGGAGAGCAGGCTGGCTATTTAACCTTGACAAACAAAAGATATTGATGACATTTTTGAGAATTGGATGATACTGAATTATCCGAAAGGTATCTTCTATTTTCCTTGGATAAAACAGGGGCTGAATAATTTTTCTTGCTGCAGAAATTTGTGAATCTGTAATTAGAGGAGGATCCATTTAGTGTTAAATATTTTCCTGAAAACAGCAACTTGCGAACCAGGCTGAAGTAGTATTAATGAAGGGGGGATTTGTTTACAACAGACTCTTTACCAACGGCTAATTGGATCCTTGAAATTATGCTGAAATATACAACAATGTACAACAATGGTGCAGCGTCCCCTTGAAGATTTGTGTGCTTGATAACAGCATCATCTCGAACAGGTTCAGCTATTTCATTTCTGTCGATACTTGTGTTTGTATGTTTCCCACTACGGTGAGATCTGGTGTGTGTGTGTGTGTGTGTGTGTGTGTGTGTGTGTGTGTGTGTGTGAAAAATGGTGGGATGGAGGAATGATAAAATAAAACAGAAGATGATCGGGTATGTGTGGGTGAAGGAATGGTTGTTTTAATGGAGCAGCTTCAGAAAAGCGCTGGACTCTGACCTAACACTTGGAGAAACAGCAGAAATGGGAAATATTTTACTAAATTTGCAGACATTAATGTGTGGAGATATTTTTCATTCTCAACCAATAGCTCACCAGGTTTTTCTTTCCACTGTAGTATGCCCTGTTTAATTTTTTATCATCTGCGTGACAGTTTTATGGAAAAAAGAGCAGACATTCCATTCATATAGTATGTTACAGGACAAAACCCTGCAGCTGGATTTCAACCTACAGATTCCTCAAAAAGACACCTCATTAAATCCCATCAGGTCGATAATAACATCATTAAACATTGATTGGTGATACCGAGCAGCTTCAGTGAACAGTGTTGTGATCTATGTGGAACAAAGGGTCATTAATACCACAGCAGCTCTACTAAGGTGACTAACATTTTCTTCAGCCGTTACAAATGTTAAGACAAGGGTCGTATCCCTGATTTGGTCCTACTTGATGCTATTAAACCCATTTATTATGTACAAATAAAAGACAATCGTCAACACCTTGTAAGACTGAGTGTCTGATGCACCAAGCTCATTTCCATATGCACGCAGATGGCGGCAGATCGGCTTGATATAAATCTTGTATACTGCGGCACAGCCCCGTGCTTGTGCATTTGCATGCTCATGTTTCAGGGTATTTGTCCATTTAGAGCTTTGGCCAGTGCACTGATTCCCCCATTATATCTAGTTGATTGCCCAAGCGGTCGCATTTAGACCAAGGAGATGTGAAGGGCACCGGGCGTCAGAGCATGGCCGTGGGGAGCAGACATCCCTCATGGCACCCATTTATTCAATAAAGACGCAGCTTCGCTCAGAAAATTAATCCTATCATGAATTCTCTCCCATCTCAGACTCACGTTGAGGTTTTTCACCCAAACCGTGGTCATTGGCAGACTTAATCTAAAATATGTGATGGGATTTGTGCTTTAACTTTGCCATCCTCTGTAATGGAAGGAAGAGCCATAAGAGCATAAATGCCTCTGCGTTGACTTTGTGCTTGTCCCTAACCTCAACCTGCTCTCTGTCTCTGTCACCAGTCTGCTCTCAGTTCTCCCGGGGAGTTTACGCCATCTTTGGCTTCTACGACAGGAAGTCCATGAACACGCTGACCTCCTTCTGCGGGGCGCTGCACACCTCCTTCATCACACCCAGCTTCCCCATCGATGCCGATGTGCAGTTTGTCATCCAGATGAGGCCGGGCTTGCGGGGAGCTGTTCTCAGTCTGCTGGACCATTACAAGTGGGAGAAGTTCGTCTACCTTTACGACACTGATAGAGGTAGGAGCGGTGAGCGAGTAAAACACACACTTTTAACACACCCGGGCAAACACCACGAGGTAACACTCGGCCGAAGACAGATGTGTAGTAGCAGAACATCTCATTATGGGAGAAAATGGAAAAGTAATAGACAGGCCGAGCAATGCTCATGCAGAAGTGTTATTATACAGGGTACTGAATATGATCAGTCTTTACTATGTAAATCCCTCATCCCCAATCCGCATTCTAAGTGGCCTGGTACATTTTAATCTATGCCAGTAATGATCCTAAATTGCTTGACTATGTGGCTGAATGCTGCTTACAGAGACACTCAATAGCTCCTTGCTTCCGTGGAATGAGTCATTCACAGGTGCTGCTGATCTGCTGCCATGGTGTCACTTCAGCCGCCTGAGCCTCTAATCCTCGGCACTCTCTGATTATCATTTAGCTCTAATTGGATTATATAAAAGACAGAGCACAACATACCTCTGCATGTGCTTCATGGCCTCCCGGTCCCCTCATGTAGGCCAGCTATTTACAGACGAGGGCCTTTGTCGAGCATCGGGATCTGCAGAGGCCATGTTGGGAAACAGCACAGCAGTGCATCTGTCTAGATTTTGGACCACGAGCCGGTCACAGTCCGATTGCAGCAGAAGATATGTACTACAGTGTGATACACTTTGTGTTAGTTGTATTTCTAATGAATCAGTAGTTGCAGCTGAAGTCTTTTTTAGGGTGAAGTCTCCGCTGTTATATGTGCCACAGTTCAAAACTGAGAATTCCAAGTATTTTTAAACAGACATCGAGCATTTCTAGGACAAGTTCGCTCCCTTTCCACTTCCCCCGCCTCACTTGATATTCAGTATCTCCATTTCAGGTGGGTGTCTAATTTTACTGCTCAGTCATGGAGCTGATTCTCACAGAGCCATTTTGTGCTTCTGCCACTATTTTGGCAGTGCGTTCACATATGTGTGGCACAAAGTAAAAAAAAAATGTTTTTAATCCCTATAACACACAAATGCAACTAACAGCACTATCCTAACTGCGATGCAGACTTACCTCGGTTGTATTGATCAGGCTGACATGTCTGTTTCGCTGACGTGGGTCAGACAAATTGATTAGGGAGTTTATAGCCTCTCCTGGGAACAATCAACCTTCTCAGACGTGCTTCCTGATGTGGCCCTCGGAGCTCCGTCTGACTTTGTCGTCCTCTTTCACCTGCTGTGTTCAGGCTGACGGGCCATCATCTGTAATACTCTCCCCCGCTCCACAGTGTGTCACAGTGTAAAAACTGTAGTTTTCGGATGGATCCCCACTTGCTGCACAGCTTGTGTTTGCCGAGAGGCTGGTTAGTTGTCCTGTTTCGGCTGCCAGTCCCTTCCCGCCCGGCAACAATATACCCACCACTCATCCAACTGTCAGCTTAATCTTCGTTATAGTGACAGGACTTTATTCAGGAAGAGAGAGACAGGGAGGGAGAATCAGGGGGCTTCTGAGAGATGCTTGTGTGACTGTTTATATGACAGTAATATGCTGTATTTTTCAGCTGACTGAAACCTTTATTTATACTCGAGAAGGTCTGTGAGGTTGCCCTCATTTAAAACAATGTTGAGTGACCAAACTGTCACAAAAAAGCAAAAATTACTACGTTTTGGATTTAAATTGAACATCAGCAAATTAAGTTTTAAAGCACGCTGCAAAACAATGAGGAGTTGTGGGCACAGAAAATACAAGCAGATTTCCCAAATTCAGTGCTAACTCAGGGATCTTGAGGTATAAACCAACCACTGGAGCGAGTTTGATGGGTTCCAGATGACCAATCCAATATCAGAGTAATATAGGGTGCAAGATCTCCAATAATGGCTTCATATAGAAGCAAATGCCAATGCAGATGACTGACTCTCTGCCACGGGGACCACCCGCACTCAATGGTGAGTACCCTAGGCATCAGCAGTGATACATCTGAGGGGGGGAATGATAAACAGAGTCCAAGGGTTTAAGAATGGAGGCAGCAGCATGTCTGTAGATTACATCTCCTTAATCCAACACAGAAATGAAAACTGCCTCAACAACCTGCTTCCTTCTAATCACTGGGAAACCGTGATCTGTACCCTTAACAGGACAATTGCCACGTCTGGACAGAGCCTTTCGTCAGAACAAACACAAAGGCGGCTTGAAACTCATCTTGAGATTGAAGAAATCGTTAAAATGAAATTGTCGACCCCCTGCAGTAGATCTCGCAGAAAGTGGACCCTGTCTCCCCTTTCATCACACTCCATAAAAGGATATTTATTCGTAGCCTGAAGGCGTAGCCACCATCAAAACTGTTTCTGTTGGATGAAATTTTGACTAATAGAAAGTAAAACGCCTAGAGATACAACCTAATGTCCCCATGCATGAACAGCACATTTAATTTTCAATGTGTATTTCAAATTGGAAATATTATCAGTTCAGCTTCACTTTCATGTCGGGGTTTCCTTCCTCCCTCAGCAGTATTTTACTGACTTAACCAGGTTTAAAGAGTTTAACTTTACACCTTTACACACATGGGTCATTAAAGACATGTTTATCCGCTGCAGAGGTACATCACCTATCCAACGTGGCTATGAAATGTCCTCATTAAATAGAATAATGGCCTCTGGAAGTAACGACCTCTTGACCTGGGAAACATCCGGGCCTTGCCAATGAAAGAAGGACAACACCCGGTTTTCTTATGTTTAGCTTATTTACTGCTAATTGTATGTACTGCATATACCTTCGTATACCACTCATGGCAGTTAAATTACTTTTTTTTACAGAATATTCTAACAACAAAATGAATGAAAACAGTATTTCAATTATGTGTTTCTATTTTTTTGTTTTTAGCATTTGATGGAATATAGGAAGTAGTAAAAAATCTAAAGTACTCCAAATTGCATCACCAATACACAAATCGGAATCTTTATATAATAATAAAATAATAATTGTTTAACAGAATGTCTTTCGATAATTCAAATAGCTGCCTTCAACCAGGATAAAAGCACAGAGGGCCAGCGGGGGAGTGACTAATTTCCCTGAGCTGCAGTTTTTAGAAAAAACTAAAATCATGCTGAAAAACACTACAACTTCTGTCGTGGATTATAAAATGAAAAATCATATTCACAAGACATCATCTCTATAGAGAATACAACTTCCACTAATGTGTGTCTTTGGGGTGATTTTGAGAATCATCACTTCATTAAAGAAATATAAAATAAAGTACTGTATGTTCTCTGTCAGATGCTTCGGGAGATGATGGTGCGCCTCCTTTCTATTCCTCTCTGATACAATGACCTCCAGGGATTCTTCTGCTGTTTCCATCTCACGCTGTAATACTGTCAGTTAGTGTAATATTAGCTAGAAGCAATGTCTTCAGTTTTTATTTTGTATTTAATGTAGTGAGATCAGTGTTGAAGGAATGAATTAGATCTTAAGTAAAAGCATAAAAACTACGTAAAAGAGCCTGCATTTAAAATCTTACTCAAGTAAAAGTGCAATTCTATCTCTAAACTGTAAATGAAGTATCAAAAGTAAAAGCAGTTATTATGTAGAGAATGTCGCCTGTCTGTCTGCCACTTTTACCTAGTGTGGGGTTATTAGTATTTATGTAATATGCATAAATGTATATGGAACATTTTAACCTTGTAGGTGCCAGAGGTGGAGACGTTTTAACATAAGAGTTATTTGATTACACATGAATGCGTCATATCAAATGAGTTGTTTGTAGTTTGTATGCTTAATTAAATCTTTTTTGAATTAACTAGCAGAAGTGGAAGAGGTACTTTTACTGAGGTAAAATGAGTAGAGTATTAAAACTCTAACTCTCAAATTTTTATTGTGATGCATTCATTTGTACATCATAATGTAGCTGGTAGAGGTGGAGCTAAATGTCAGGTCTGTATACTGCTGGACGCTTTTGAAAAAAAACATTCTTTATCTTGACCTATAATATTACACCATGATTTAACTTCAAGTTGACAAATAAATGTATTATAAAATTTAACACATCCCTCTGAATTGTAGGGTTATGGGTAGAAACACAGAGTAGCAATGTAAAATAAAATTTAAGTTAAAAAAACCAAATTCAGTACCTGAGTAAATGCGTAAATGCATGTACTGTGCTGCCTATTCCTCACTGTCTAGTGTGTCTCCTGATTCATGTACCCAACATAACGCAGACTAGATCTTCCTTTCTTCCTTGTCGTTGCCAGCGAAATGAAGAACTTCAGTCTAACAACTTTTAACTGCAGCTTTTCCTGCGTTCTCCTGCTGCTCTGACAAATGGGGATGGTCGGGCTGGTGGGGAATTTGCATTCGGTGTGTAATCACACCGCCCTCCTGCTGAATGTCGGGTTGGTTTCGTCTCTGCGTGGAAACATCTGATTAATTGCACGATGCTAAATAGCTGCGCTCAGCAGCCAGGCACACGGGCTCATTAACAGAGAGTGGGAGAGACAAAAGGAGAGAATGGCACCGAGCAGCTGTTCCACTTTATGAACACCTTACTGCACCTTCACTTCGAGATGGACGCATATCAATAGGCCTTGACCCCTCCTCTGTGGGCAAACACTGTGTTCCTCCCAGGCGCTAATATTGGAACTGAGGCAGGGATTCATTAATCAAGCTCCTCTGCTTCAAGAGAGCTGCTGCCCCCTTGTTCAAGGACTCTATTATGCCTCATAGAAAACAAGCAAAGGAGAGTGTAACTGGGATACACATGTAACAGCATATCCAAGTAGTGAGGAAGAGGGGCCTTTCTTTAAGACGGGTTTCGAAGGGTTTTGAAAAACAACGATGGTGCAGATGAGAAAGACTGCGCTCTGAAAATAATATCTCCAAGGTCAGACAGGACAACGTCAAATTTAATTAACTTTCAAATTAGAATGGTTCATATTTTTTTTCTATTGTTTTCTTATGGAGAACACATGTATTTTGCTCTGTGGTTCCTCTTGAATGGATTTTACATTCTCCCTGGGAATCAGATTGCCTTTAGATTTACGGCCGGGAATGGAGTGTGTTTGGAAAGGCAGCTTAGATGCTGCGTCGTGTGTGTAACTGTGCGTTGACCTCATTGGTGAAAACCTCAAAGAGCGGTGTGCATTCACTGAGAAGATACAGCCGAGGCATTTATCCGTCTGAGTGTTTCTGCATGAACCAAACCTCTGTGATCGAGGGCTCACTCTGTTGTGCCAGATGCCTCAAATGGCACCAATTGATCCATGCACATCGATGCATGCAGCGGCCCTGCAGCCTGACGACCACATCCAACAGCACGTATGCTGCAGACACTCTGCCGCACACTGCAGTATACGTGCCCGTCGTATCTTCAGATCATACGTGTGTGAATTATTAATGCAGACTACCAAACACGAAAGTCAAAGTTTATCAAATCTGATGCTTTTGTTTCTCAGCATGGATCATCCGTGAGTTACAGACAGATTTAAATAAAACCTTTTTTTTCTCTCTGTGTCCGTTCACACATCTTTCGGGTAGTTTGCTGAATGCTGGTCCACTATTCCAGTGTAACTAGGCAGGATGGAAGAGTTGTCTCAGTGCAGAGATCATTGTTTCAGGACCTTGGACAGTTCCTGCATCCCCCACGGCTCTGTGAATACTGGGAACTGGATCTTTTTTAATTCATCATTTATTACATACATACTTCTATTCTGTGGTGGAGTTAGCTTACAAATGGACGGCAAATGAATAGGGGGATTTGAATATATAGGTGGAGTATCATATGAAATGCTTCCACAGAAACCAGAAGGCTTCACTGACGGGGGCTTTTTTCCTGTTATATTTTGAAAAACACAGTCACTTTCTATAACCAACGCTAGTGTCACAATACGATATCCACCTTCTCTAGTATTGGCAGTAAAGGGGGCTCTAAGTTAATCTGAACAGTAATGAAGAACAGAAGATGTTGGCAGGAGTGTACCAGCGGTGTAGTCGCGAGAGGTGTCGGATTATATTGTCTTCACTGTACACCTGCGGGAATATGAGGCGGACACCATGGTGAAAGAACAGCAAATCAAATACCTGAAAAGTCAACGTACCTAATCAAGTCAACACTAAAATCATATACCTAATTAGAAACATTGTGGTGTGAGCTATATTAAGGGCTGACAACAGTGAAATGTGTGTTACACAGCCAAGCGGACTTTTTACTCACCAATTTGTGTGTGTTTTATGGAGGCATTGAAATTAATCTGAGCGTAGACGTCTTGCAATCTTGTCAATAAGCGACCGGGCGTGAGATCAATAATACTTGCCATATCTGTTACTATTATCAATATACAGTCATTATCTATCCATTCCCCCTGTCTCTTGACTCATAATGCTGTCACTTGGAAAAAAAATGAGAGAAATCAATACACAGGATGATTTTAATAATTGATTATCTAACCTTGACCCAGGTGTGATTCCCCCCCATCCCTCTCTTACTTTAAACGTCTGCTCTCTCATGTCGGCTCAGGGAGTAAGCAGCCGACAAGGGCCGAGAGGTTTATTCCAGCTGAAGTGAAGGTTCTCTTCCCCCCGCAGCTCAACATTGTTGTCATCGGCTGCTCACAGACGGAGAAATAGCCCCGTCTTCGAATGAATAGAAAAGAGAAATGAAACTGTGCGGTGACGGAGAGCGGGAGACGGAACAGAGGAGTCAGCAAAGCCTTTGTGTCTCTCCTGCGTCAGACTACAGCAAATGGCACAGAGGACCAAGCACCGTCAGACATGCTGTCAGATGCACCAAATGTTTTTTACTATGAATTCGCTGCGCCCCCCCTCTTCCCATCTTGTTCTGTGAGATCCAGCTTGTCACATCTAATCTGCTCTGACCGTAGTGTTTTTCCCGAAACCAAATAAGAAAGCAGGTGACCAATAGAGAGCCCCTCTTCTTCATGAGGCACTGCTCTGTTTATGCCTTGAGTTTGGTTTCGGTGCTGCTAAAACGCCTCTTATCTATTTCCGGACACTTGCTTTCAGTATAACGAAAAGGCCATTACAACAGTGGTCTTTTTGCATTATGAAAGAGATTGATGTGATGTGCGCTTCCCTGTTTACCCAAGAGGAAACGCCATTTATTTGCTGCAGAGATGGGAGGGTGTTGTTGTTATTTTTTTATAGGAGAGTAGAAATAGCACAGGCAGTTCTCAGTGATGGTCAGGAGCCAGCTTGCTCCATTTCTTTGTGTGTGGTTCAAATCCAAATATCTCTGCTATGCGTGTATTTCAGTTTCTCACTCCGTCTTTATATTCGGAATGTGAATCATCTTAAAGTGCAACTAAAGTTCATGGATTGCTTAATGAAAAGCTTACATAAAAGATGAAAGGGAACAGGAGGAGAAATGCTCAACATTCTGTGAGCAACTTTGCAGCTGTCATTAGAAAAGAATCAGTTTGATTAGCTCTGATCAGGGATTTGGCAGGAGTGGGTGGTGTGGGGGCGCAGGGCTCTTTGCAGTTCAGCTCATTTGGAACAGGGAGCTGTTATCTGCATTGGTCTGCATTGGGAGTAGGCGTTGTTAGGCTAATGTACTCAAAAAGTGTCCTTTTACTTTTATTTCACTGGCTTTTACTAACGTTGCCCACTGAAAACTGTCATCCTTGTTTGAGATTTTCGCAGACTTCTCTGAAGTAGGTTCAGTGGCTTTGTCCGAGTTTCCCTTTGGTGTCGCGCTCAGCATTGGGCATCCCATGACAACGGAGCAGTTCAGATGCCTGCAAGAGAATTTTTAAAGAGGTCACCTTCTCCAGGGAGGGGGAGGGACGACTGAGTCACAGTCGAGCCTGCACACCACGCGCAGCCGTCATGTGAAGCCGCTGTCGAAGACAGACAAGAGGAAACACACGGACCGGTGCCAGCAAGGGCGTCAGTCAGTCGGTCTCTTTCTGCCACAGAGGAAATAAATCTCCTGGTGAATGTATTATTCTACCTTTGATTAAAACGTGTTACCTCATGATTTAAGAAATACAAAACATACTGTATATATTTGTTTTGATGTCACGTAAAGGAAAACAACCAATGATTTAATTTTCCAGTGAGAAGATGCTTCCAGTCCAACGTGCTGTACAGGACTGTGAGTAACCTACAATATCATTGTGTTCACACTTGAACACAACAGCCAAACTGGGCTGCGCTTGTTAAAGCCAATACTCAGCGCAGCAGAAATACCACATCAGAGGAGTAGAAGCTGATCTCCTGGGCAGTGCTGTGTGGGCTACTGAGCTCATGTATCCAAGAGATTCCCACATGCAGGCCAGGTTTGCTCTGTGTTCCCTGCTCCAACAATGGCCGTTATCTTTGCCCAGTGATGTCGGTCCATTTTCTGATCAAATTTAAAAGCAGAGTGGGTTAAATCGTTTAATTTTTCTTGCGTGTAGACTTGAGCATTAAATATGGAACATTACACTTTTCAGTTTTTCGCGCTACACTGTTGACATGTGACATTTGTTCTGTACCTGATTCTGTAGTCGCTTAAGTGTTTCCCCACTTCCTGTTACACACCGTTATTGGTTCTTGCACTGCAAATATCAGGCTCATTTGCATGATTTATTAAAACATTTTACCCATGGTCATCGTGTTGCGGGTACGCTTCATGTGACCACTTATCTCTGCAGGCGGACGGTATTCCTCTCTCCCTTCTCCCTGAGAAGCTGCCAGTTAAATCTGATTTCAGTTGTGAGCTGATGAAAGAGCAAACTGTCCGTTTGGGTACTGATGCAGCAGAACTGCAGATGAAACAGATGTCGCTGTAAAAACTCTTTCTCTTCCCTTTTGTTCTTTGCCTAGAGATACTGTGTGTGTTTGTGTGTGCATACAACCGTGTGTGTGTGTGTAAAGATTATATAAATGTGTCTTTTTTTAACTATTTGGTTTATCAGATATTAGATGTAAGATAAATCGTACTGTCAAGTAATACATTTTTCTTACAGTATTTGCTGTTAAAAGCAGTAACATGCTTTCATACATATACACACTGGCTGTGTCGCCCACACACACATACACACACATATTGTTATCAACCAACACATTGCATTGTTTATTCTTGGGGTTCGATATTTTCAGCAGTGGAAACAATGGAACCTCTTTCACATATATGTAGCCATATGCATCGTTGATAGAAAATATTCATTATGGCTGTTGCAAAGCAATCTCCAGCAATTGAGTGCCATTGGGGACAGAGGGAGTCCTGCAACCTGCTCCGACCGAATGTATTTAGAGAACAGTTTCCTATTTACACATTCCGTTGACACACTGCCACATTAGCATTCACTCAGGGCTCGCGCGTCTGGACACTTGACAGATGTTAGTCCTATATTAACGGAAATCATTTAGTCTCTATCAACCTCTGTGAGGAAAACATGTAGGCTTTTTCTACCGCCTTTACTTTCTAATGCAGTCACTAACTTTTGTTTATTGAAAACTGCAGCTTCCATCCCCAGAGTGAAATATACTGTGCAGGCTGTGAAACTCAAGCGTTGAGCCGGGAGAAGCTAAAAGCTTTGCAGAGCTGGAGAGTAGTTTGTCCGTGAGTCTAGATTTCTGTGCATTAGCGTGCCGAAAAAAGGAAATATAACACCGAAACAAAATCTTGAACCGATTCTTATTTCCCCTGGGGTCAACACTGTTTCTATAAAATGTTCTTTTCACCTTTTTCGGTGCTATACATCGCCTCAAGTTAATATGCCCCTGATTTTTAAAATGTCTTATTTTCGGGATGGTGCTGAATAATTGACTCTGAAAGATGCCCTTGATGGTCGCCCTGCCTGCTGGCTGTTGTAAAGCACACCATCTGTTTACAAAGTCAACCAAAACTCTACGACCAAAAGTCTTTGTCATCTGTGCACTGACTGATAAATCACGTCGGAGTTAATATTCACCGAGAGACTTGTGTGTCCTTTGACAATCAGGTTTCACATTTACATGGTGGCTATTGATGTTAGAGCGCACGGGATGTCGAATTCACTCAATTCCTTCAGCTCAGGACATTTTGAATTGCTTTTACTTCCACACATCTTTGATTGCGGGCACACTCGGGAGCGCTACATCAACAACCTCATGCAAATGTTTGAATCCAGAATATCCAGCTTAATTTAGTGTCAGCGAAGGATAATTTATAAATCCCCCAAATCCTTTTTCTTAACCAACTACTAACACATTTCAAAATGCCAATGCATATCCCGGCTTATGGTGTTCGGTGCTCTGTGTCTGAAGACTGGGAGGAGAGATGACACTCTGCCTCTTCATTTCCCCTCTGCCACCAGAGAGATGCTGGAGCCTTGTTTTGATATTTTTGAGCTGATAAAAAGAAGGAAAAAAAATCCAACATGTGTCTGCCTCTGACTTGATAAAGTCAGGACGATGAAAGAGTCTGGCAGTTCCCGTCTGTGGTCACGCTCTTCACAGTGCAGGGAGACAGGACAGTCGCTCTGACACCCCATTTGAATCAACCTCCCCGAGGGATCAGACATATGGACGTACATCTCCTCTGCCTCGTTTGACTCCTGAGTGGCTATTGTGTCGGCGCCCAGCAAGAGTCACTTGTCTTTAAAAGCCGCACCTGATCTGAGTGCTGTTTGCAGAGCACTTGGCACTGAAGGTCACCAGCAGGGGAGCGGAGGGTGAACATGTCAGCTGAGTCACCGTGCTCTGAATACTTAGGAGTTCCTCTGGGAACACGTCAGCTCACATGTCCATAAGTAATGGTCACCGCTGACCGAGCGAGTTCTTTTCGCTGTGACTGCATGACGCTGATTTTATGTATTTAACATTTCTGAGTCATAAGTGATGGTCTGTTCTGCCTGACAGGAGAAGTGTCTTTGATTTATTCTGGGTTATTTACACACCAATACTGAAGACCTACATCAGTATGTCTTTGAACTCTTCTCAATTACATTGATAAATCTTTCCATTGCTAGATCTGATTGCTTTGGACGTGGAAGGCACAGATCGTGATATGTTGGCATTTAGTCGACATAAAGGATGATTTTAATGTGTTTAGCTTTTTTTTTTTACAGTTTCGATGTCTTTGAAAACCAAAATAAGTAGTTCAATGTTGTCTACACTTTTCACAGTGCTATTTAATGATACATGGATAACTGTATAACCCATTCTAAAATATAACGAGCACAAAACTTTTCTTTTATGTAAGCTGCTAAGACAAACATACAGAGTGAAGTATAACGGTTGAAGAAGCCATGATAGTGATGTGCAGTCTGCTCTGTGCTGCAGGGAGGTTGTGCATCACTTGACTGTGATACGGAGTGAGAAGCATTTAGCCTGTGTAATTCCAGCTTCCGGTAGAGACGCTCCGTAGCCCACTCGTATTTACATAAACACATTTTACAAAAACTTATTCAACACCCGGAATAACATCTACTTTTTATTTGTTATGGAATCAGCAGTTATTCCCTCTGCCATGCCAGAAAAGGTTAGCACAGCATGTGATGTTGCTTCTGCTCATTTGGTCCAGTCAGCTGTAGTGTTTTTGATTCTATGGTAAAAACAGCACACAAAAAAAATAAGCACTGTTTATTTCTGTCCATTAGTTATGACCTGATACAGAATATAATGAGCTTCTGCCAACATGCATTTTCACCACCACTCAACGTATTCGGTGCACCCTTCCTCAGATTATAGAAATATGCAGATTTTTGTATGTATGTTGATCATTTCCAAGCTCTGGCATTTTGTCTCTTGTGAGCTGTTGTTTATTCTTCTGTTTTACCGTTATTAATCATTTTTCTGCTTACAGTCCTTTTATCCCTTGTTTGTTTTTCGTTTGTTTTCCAAGGGTCACTGCCTCTTGCTACATGCTCCCTTTTTAAATGGCTCATCCTAGTTATCCTTGTTTATTCTCAATAAAAAATGAGCTGGATTTTTTTATGAGGTGCACAAATGTCAATTATATTCAGCGAGATTACATAGAACTGGTTAAACAGCCATTTTTAACCACTGCTGTTTCAGCACCGAGTCAAATGGATACCTGACAAAGGATTGAACACTTTAAAAAGGCAACATGGCTGCATGCCTGTGGTGGTGGTGACCTATTTCCCATCAGGTCAATCAAGCAAACAAAAGTGTTTTCAATGATCTTGTGTCAATTGTCCAGAAGAATAAACTTAATAATCTAGTTGTGTAAAGAAAATCAAATGTATTACAGTTTAAAATGTTTTTTATAATTGATTGTTAATCACTGTTACACTGCGGAGAATTTTAACATTAACTCAGTTTTGGACTTACATTTATTATTGTTTTGATAATGTACATAATTACCATAGGTAACTTAAGTAGTTGAAAAAGTGCATCAGCCATAGAGCCTGACCTTTTGGAAAAGTGTCTGAATTTCATGGCATTTTTCCAGTATACCCAGGAATAGATATAATTATCCCTTCTGGCTGTAAGCATTGCTGTAGGTACCGAGCCGGAGAACAGTGTGTTTGTGTAATGTGTTTCTAGGTCCAAGTATGTGACTCATATTCGTCCTCACATAACAGAACTTGTGTCGAATCGGCTCCATGAAACCAGGAAGTCATTAAAACAAGACGTCCTGGAACAGTCCCTCTCTTTCTTTAACTAGTTAAAACAGAGATAACAAAACCCTTTCTTGCGTCTTTTTTTTTCAGACTCGCAATCGTGTCTATCAGGTTGGTTTGGAAAGTGCCTCTATGGCCAGTCATGACTTCTGACCGTGCAGTCAACTATCAGTGGAACCATCCAAATTCCTGTGGGTGAATGGTGCTTTCTGAGTGTCCCTGCTGAGCCAGGTCACAGTCAGCTCAGCTCCTTCCTCTCATCTACCGATTCATGGCACAGTGAGCTCTGCAAAGTAGAAACACCATTGAGCGGCTCCAGTTGTGCTCACTCAACTGCTTCCTTAGCAGTTTGCTTCACTGTATTTGCTGTATGAGTTTCTGCTACGCTTCACATGTGCTGTCCTTTATCAACTCTCGCCCTTAAATTTGGGAGTCTGAATATCCACGAGTGAGCCAGCAAAGAGAAAGCTGTGGTGACCTCCTGTGTGACTCACTGCTAAGACAGCAGGAGACACCCATTATTCTCTGTGACCTCTCTAGTTTATTTTATTTTACTTTTATAGATGCCACAGCCTTTAACACAAATTTAAACCTTTGTCGGTGTGTTGACCTGTCTGTGGACTGTTGTTGCCCTGTCTGTCGAACTTGCCTAAATTTTGTCAGGCTTCTCTTATAAGGAGGAAATGATTTTGTATCTGACAGTACCAAATATGATTATGTCATGTATATGTATATATATATATATATTATATTTCAAGCATTGCCATCAACAGGTTTTACATTGAAGTTCAGTGTTTCCGCTCTAGATATTTCTGTTTCCATTTATTTTGGATAGCAACTCTGGACAGATTATTAGATATAGCGTGAGTGCAGGTAATTCTCACAAGAGGATTTTATTGTTCAGATAAACATTTCAACAATGCATCATGGGTTTGTTAATAGTTGCGGTAAAAAGTAAGACAAAATCCTTTCAGACATTGAATACACTGTTAACCATTGTCGAAAGCCAGAATGCCCTCGCAGCTCTTCTTTACAGCCGTCTGGATTCCCCGCACAACACTTACTTGCGGCCGTGCTCTGAAAACCAAAAAGACGGTTGTGTGACGGAGCTCTTCTCCCTCTGCTCCTCCAGGTTTTGCAATCCTCCAGGCCATCATGGAGTCGGCTGTAGCCAATAACTGGCAGGTGACAGCTCGCTCGGTGGGGAACATTGTGGACCCCATGGAGTACAGGCGCATCATCGAGGAGATGGACCGGCGGCAGGAGAAACGCTTTCTCATCGACTGTGAGGTGGACAGGATCAACTCCATACTGGAGCAGGTACAGACTCACTTTGTTTGAGAAAAAATAATTTCGCTAAATACCTTTAATTCAGCCACATGCCTCTGCATGTTTCATCCCTTCTTAGTTAATAACTTTTTTATTACCATGAACATAATTTCCATGACACACATTTAGTGAAATAAGGCTCTCTCCAGACTTTCACCTTCGTGTTGTAACTCTGAACACCGAGGAGTGGCCAGTCTAACCTCTCAGCGTTCTCATTGAGAAACTATGTTAAAATAGATGAGGCGGGTACATTCAATTTCGGCATGTTATTTGTTGTTTTTCTTTTGGTGCGTACATTGTTTGAGGTCACCTGGGCTTAATTCATGTAGAGAAATTAAACAGCCTCCTCGTCCTTGTTTCCTAGGTGATCATCAGCCTGCACTTTTCCCACCGAGTCTTTTAGTGCTTGATAATGCCTGCCATTTGATTTGCTGAGGCTGCGCCGGAGAAGAAAAAAGATTATTACCAAAAATGTATTTAATGAGGCTTAACTTGGACTCGGCTTGCTTACTCAGAAAAATCATTATTGTTTATTTGGAGGACTAGATGCCATGTTGCACATGTGGTCTTGCAAATTAATTTTGAAGTGCAGTGCTTCTCAAGGTGCGTGCAGTTGAATAGATACCAGTGATACACTCGCGTCAAGCTTTGGATACGTCAATGGTGACCAAATCTCAATGTTTCTGATCTTACTCCCAACCTTGAAATGAATTTAGTAATGACAAAGAAACATCTATAGACTACTTCCACAGACTATAGAATTACAAGTATGAACATTTTAGTGACACATTCCGGTATAGTCGAGACACTTAAAAGCGTGTAGTAACACTAGACTAGTTAGATACAAGACTTGTCTCACCAGGAAATTGTATGTCTTAAACCAATCTATGTTAACATGTTCCTGGCATGCAACCTCATACAGCCACACAAGTAATTACTGTCCTCTCAACATTAAAGTAGCGTGATATTGTTCATGGAGCCTGTCCTCCACCAAAAAAAGGGCCAGATAGGTCGTTGGTTCAAGGAGCTTATCACGACCCATGTTGTCATTGTAAAGACCGCAGACCTTCAGCAGTCGTTATGTAAACGGCTAGAGGTCAGTGGTGGACCTGGTAAGCTTGTCAAGTTTGTATATTTCAATGGATTTGCTTATATTCTGTAAATGAATCTTGCTGATTCTCTGCCACCTTACCCTAACCCTTACAAGCTCATCAACCATGCGTTGGTAAAGCAAATAATGGCTCACAAGGCCCTGAGGCGAAAAGTATTTGTGGCGTACCTCCCCTCGCCGGTAGGGGCACTATTTTAGGAAACCGCCGTTTTTACTACATACGACGTAGTTCCTCGTATGAGTTGGAGGACTTGTGGTGTTATTGTCACAACTGGTGCGAGCAAGGTTACAGGACCACAGGGGGTTGGACCCAAATGCAGATGCTCTAGGCGGCTTCAGTGAAGTCCAATAAAAAGCTTTCGAGAATGCGAGGCAGAAATAGCGCTGGCGGTCCAAAACAGACAAGCAGATCCAATAAAGAGCTGGCAGAAATCAAGCTGATGGTCATCGTGTCAAAAGCACAGGTACAGCAGGCACAACAACAACAACAACAGACACATCCACGTTCGGGCTGGGTGTCACACAGAGGAGCAGATAGTGACAGTTATACAGCTGAAGTGCTTGGAAAAGTGCTGGGGACGAGGTCAGGCAGGAGAGTTGAGTCTATAAAATGTTTGACGCTGGAGCAGCACTTGGTTACTTTTAATCGTGCAGCCGTACTTTCCCTCACCTTAGCCGAGGAGTTTTGATTGACTAAACTGAAACAAGGTTTAAGAATGCAGTCGAGGCAGTCGGAAACCTTTTTGAAGGACCCATCTCGTGTAGCTACGAGCACTTGTAGGCAAATAAAATGTGAATATGTGCGTTTATTTGAGTTTAGGTTATTGCACTCATTGCACACGGCCGCTCAGCAGAGTAATGTTTAATATAAAACTGATATACCCACACAAAAGTCTGTTTTCCACGTGCATGTTTATGTGAGCTCATTCTAACCAGAGCACGTCTTAACCTTCTGGTCTTTGCCGAGAAATTTGTGTGCAAAGGAATCTGCCCTCTACTTAATGATCGTCATAATTGCCGGCCTTACGAGTTTTATTCTGACCTTCACTGCGGATTTGTCTTCATTTGCTCCGACACGGGGGGATATTTTTTGTAGCAGCACAGAACATTTTTTATTAATTAGGCAAAATGTCCTTTTCTCTGCCCTTCACATCGGTTCAGAGGGTTTCTTCAAATGTTCTCAAATTGCCTACACGCCAGGCTGATCCGATCACATTCTCTTTACTGTGGCGGATCAATGCGAATGGTGGCCTTGTTGGCAGCATGTGTCGAGAAAAAAGCGCCTCCCCAGATGCTTGAGGATGGGAAGACATGCCTGCAATCTCCGGAGAGCGACTCCTTGTACGAGCTGTGACATCAACACTTGCTTTAATGTAATATCAGCTCCCGGTGTAAGTAGGACACACTGTCCCATAACAGCAACAACAATGAGCCTACTATAAATAGCCTACCCTCCTAGCCTCAGGGAAGATCTCTCACAAAGTCAGGAGTGAGCAAACATAACGAGATCACTCAGGCAATAAGGAAGCAACCATTCTGGACATGATTTATTGTTTAATCTGTGTATCGGCTTGGACCTCATGAATAGACCATAATCGTGAAATAATTGTTGATTTAGTTTGACACTTGCATTCACCGTGTTATGTCTGGATTCATGTGCAGACATCTATCATTCAATTTGCGCTAATTGCTTTTGTTATCTGGGTAGTTTCGGTTGTAACAGGCTTTATTTGTTGATAAATGTGCACTGGGTTTTTCTTTTTCTCTCCCTCCCCTGCTGGCTCTCTTACCACCTTTAGAAATATCAGTCTGCCCATCCCTTCAGTAAAGTAACGATGGAGCGATAAACACCTCTAAGGCTTCTCCTCAATAATAGAAGCACGGCGGATTCATAATCGCAGCCAGCGAGGACCCGTCACCACCAGCCTCTCCCTGCTCAGTGGACAGACTGAGAAAGAGTAAGAGAGAAGGAAAGAAAGAAAAAAAGAAAGATTGAAAGGGCAGAAAGCTTGTGGGAATTGAGCCATGTACTGTGAGTCTCCCTGTCTGCTCCTGTGGAGGGAAATGGTAGAAGGGCTCAATATCCAGAGGTGCACTGGAATTCCACAGCAGGTGAGTAGGGCAGTAAAACAAGATGTGACACTGGGATTATTGAGATTACACCCGCGTGGATGTCATTTAATGTCATATGTGGATTGTAGTTTGGTCTGTAGCTCTGTGTGGGCATTGGTTTTATTGGCATGGCTTTAATTATTTTTTTTGAGGGGTTCATTTTTTTATTTTCAATCCCATGTTGCTGTTTTAATCTAGCCTGATGGCGCGCTAACATAGCATGAGGCTGTAGCGCGGGGCAAATTTGAAATTTGACATGCCGAGCATGCTAGAGGAAATGTTAGAGGAAAGTCAGTGACCAAAGTCATTAAGATTTATTCTCCAGGGGCCTCGAAGGTTTCTACTAAATTTCATGTTGATCCAGCCGATGGTTGAGAGTATAGCCTTAGAGCCAGGCTGCTAGATGCAAAAATGTGTATACGACTCAATAATCTCAAATGACCCCCAAGTGCTCAGAGTAGGTTTACGATGCTGTGATCGCAGCGTAGAGCAGGGGAGGGGAACTGTTTTCCTATCAAGGCCATTTCAATTTTTATAACATCCTTTGAGGGTCTCAGCTCACTCACCGGCAAAACAGGTCGGCATAATTGTCCCTGTCAGAGAGCCGTCTCGTGGAAGCGAAAGAAGCAGTAAATTTATCCAAGTGCATTTGTCCTTGCAACGTATCCAGTTCAGGTGCATGTTTTGAACTGTAATGACGCTCGAAAATAGGCCTTTTTCATCACCGCGAGCGTGTCTCCACAAATCGATTGTGCATATCTCCGGTAAACTGCGACACTCAGCGTCCACTATTCTCTCCTGACAGTTGCCATTACGCTTGTTAGCAATGACACATATGTTGTTGGAACCCTTACCATAACTTGACAGACATACAGCTGGAAGGGGCTTCCCCAAAGGACACGTTGGTCAACTATTTGATGTTATTTTTGTCTATTTCTTTCTATTAATTCTTCTAATGCCGGGTGTTCCCCAACCCCTCGTATAGAGGATGGGAGAGGTTTCCATGATGAAGAGGAGTTTTGACAACATCCAACTCCCTACGAATACATGCAGAGGTTCCAGCTCCAGCCCCAGGACTGAGCCAGCCCCCATAATCCGTTTGTAGCGTCTGTTGGTGTCAGTCACCCGCAGGGTGCTGGCCCAGCAGCAGAAATGCTCCTGGCCACCACGGACTCACAAAACATTTGCAGCGTGGTGCCCCTGACATCGAAGGACCAGAGCCTCCACAGGGAAAAGAGCCGACTCTGGCCGCCTTTCTGTGGAGAGCTGCGGAGGTCCTGGTCCTGGTCAGCTTGTGTTTCGTGCACATACACATTGTGTGTACATAGTGAGTGATAGAAACCTAAATGAAAATAAATAGGGCACCGTTACTTATTTTTAAAGGAAGCACACGACACGAGACACAACTGCTATGGTGTGAACTCGTTGACACTTTTCTAGATTACTAGTACTGGACTTTTAACGAAAGACCAAGGCACCATAATAATTTTGATGAATTGGCCTCAGACCATACAAAAATAATGGATCATAACAGCTGAAGATATTAATATAGGGAACATATTAATATTACCAGAGACAGGCCACCATACATTTAGTTGTTCTTTGCATTTTCCTTGCTCGCTTCATTTTCCAAGTCTTCGTCACCAGGCCATGACTGGATGACTACTTGTAACCTTAACTTAAATATGACAAAATGAAAAACTGTTGGAAAGTGCATATGTGATACTGCTTCTTGCAACTATATTGCCCAACAAATAAACATCGACAACAACAAGAGAAACCATCTTCACTTAGGCCTCCATTTCCCTTTTCTTAACTTCAACTACAAACAGAAAACATGGCTCCTGAAAACCATCGACTGTAATAAAGGATGTTTTTGTGCAGCCTCCTTTGTAGCCCGGGCGTCTAAAGGAAACCCAAGAGGAGTCGCAGTTAAAAGCTACCTCTGCGAAAAAACAACCTCAAACACACAGGCATGGGAGTTGGCAGCTGTAGCAAGGAAAGTAAGAACATTACAAATTCATACACAGTTTTTGTTTTGCTGAAATTGGCATTCAATAAGAAGATTGTATGAAGTTATGTAGCTGACGGCTACACACAGCCTTCCTGCTGCTTACACCATCAGACTCTTCACAGTCCCAGGAACAAGACTAGCAAAAAAAATTGCATTTAATGGGGTTTTATTGTTCTGAGTTAATTCACTAAAAGATAAGGATTATAATAATATTAATAATAGGATTTTTTTCATGCATTTTTGTGTAAACATAAGTTTCAACAACCGGCACAACCAGCTTCTTTTCAAGGCTTCAGCTTTGTAGTGAAGATCGTTGAACAATAGCTTTTACAGTGGCACTGTATTTGGAGCAGTGTTTGACTGATACACAGCCATGTCCTTCCCCCGTTATATTTTCTTTCGTTGATGCACTTCTCGGACAGTCACATCCCTCCTCACATTTTACTAACATAGCAATAATTAGTCGGCTGCGTGAAAAGGGACAGTTACGGCCCTCACGATGTCCGTCCCATTTCCGAAGAAGGCGGATGACAAATCACTGTAACAAAAGCGGGGCCTCCGTCAGTGGGAGGGGAGTGGAATCCTCTTGAAGTCACCTGGGCAGACATCCAGCGCTGCACGGGACTGTGGCTCCAGGCTGCTTAATTAGAGTCTGTTCCCGGAGGAATATTCAGACCCGATCGTCCTGCAGCTCCGCCCGACTCAGACAGGCATCAAACAGCACCGCACAGCCCTGCTCATCCCGACTGGTGGGCGACAGGAGCCCCGAGGATAGACAAGTAACGATAATTGGGACCTGAGACAACTGCTCTCCCTCTTTCTGCTGCAGTTTGTCCCCACCACAGCACAGAGAAATTGCCCCTCATTTCTGATTACATCCTCAACAAAGAGGTGAATACTAATGTACAGATGTAGCAGGAGACTGTGTGCTGAATGCGGCCAGGAGGCGATTATCTTAACAGCATAAGGACTGTCCAGGCTCTGTAAAAACAAATGTCTCATTTATTTTATCTGTACAATAACTGAAAGGTAAAAAAAAAAGGAAAAAGTGCTTCCAGGCGTCTTGTTGAAAGTTTTGCAACTAATGAAGAATCCAGGAATTCACAGCTCCATGGCCGACAAATAGCGTGGCACACAATCCCTCATGAAACCGCAGCTTGTTTTTATGTTTTGGTTTTTGCTACAGACTTAAAAAGCTTGTAAGTTACATTTGAGCTTTATGGTAGTCGTTTACTGCTAAGCAAAGCTCACATCCTCCTGAATGTCATTTTTAACAGACTGAAAACAAGGTGCATATGAGCATATTTCCACAAATGTCGAGCTATTGGTCTTTCATGGTGCCCAGTGGAGTTCTGAAGGAAACAGCTATGTTTTCAAATCACATTTTGTGCATCCTTGACGGCAGAAGAAACAAGTTGAGTGCATTTCCCTTTTGTCAGGCTTTCACACAATGGCAGGCAAAGAACCCAATAGCACGGCACAGTTCCAGTGCAGAAACAAAGGTTCAATGAACAGGCAAGAGCTCAAACCAGGTGGCCAATACGCGTGGGGGCAGGCAAAAAGGAAACGCATACAGGCAGGATCAGAATAACAAAATGCTGGCGAGCTACAGGTCTACACACTAAACAATGTGGCAAAGAAGTGCGGCGACGGACCGGTATATATACTGAAGGGCTGATGAGCTGATGAGGGGCAGGCGAGTGTGGGAGGGGGCCGGCCAGGTGAACGCACTCAGCAGGTCATTGAGAGCAGGAGGGAGTGACAGGGTCTGAGATGACATGAGAGTTAATGTGGCAAAAACAGGAAACAGACAATTCAAAAACTACAGACTGGCTGAAGCTGTGACACTAGAACTTATTTCCAAAGTTGATCTTTTAACATTGTCAAACACCCATGTCTGCTAGCTTTCGGTCTTCTTCCTACCTAAATTGTCTCAGTGCCACGTTTCTTGGCAGAAAAACCCGTTGACAGGACACGGCACGGATATCATCTACATTCAATGAGCATTAAAAATTTAGGGCCGAGCCATTATGATCAGCGCAGCGGGTTCCTTCTCGCAGGTCTAGTTTGACCTGAAGTGTCCGGAGAGAAAGAGATATGGGTCCTGTGACACGTGACGGCAGTGCCTGACCTGCTCTGGGTTCCTGGTGGTTTCACATATACTCACAAAAAGAAGATTAACCCAGGGGAGCATGAAACTGGAGCATCAGGATCCTAAAAATATTTGCTAGGCACAGATGCTTCTTTTCTTTTTTTCAGAACACCACTGGCAACATAGGAGGGAGAAACTCCAGCGCAAATCAGATAAATTGATCCTTTCCCAGAGCAGTGTACCGTTTCTTTGTTGACAGTTTCTAAGAATTTTGCCTTAAATCATGACTGCTATAATTGCTTTCTCAATCTTTTGATGGTAGAGCACGTTTTGAGTTGTTGTTCAAAAATGTCACCATCCCTAATATGTGTAAAAACTTTAAAATCTTGGTCAATACACAACAATTCAAATCTGTTGTCAGTATGGTAAATCTAACTTAATCCCATAGAGTATTTGTAGAAGAGATTATATCAGGATGATTATGTTGACATTTTTAGATGCTTACAATGAAAACACAGTGACTGATCAGGTAAAACCAGTGATAAATATTGGTAATAATGATTCAACCAAGCCTGATGTAAATACACAAACCACATTCAAATTACTGCGATCGTTGAAACAAGTATGATCTAACTGTGGAAAGACTGCATATAATAATCCTTGATTGTATTTATTTTGACTTGATCCTCATTGAAAATGCTTCATTATTATTTTTTTATATGATTTGGTGCAAATTAAAATGATTTATTCCATTTGACACATTATTTTAGTTAGTGTCCAAAGCAACAAGGAAATGTAAAATAGATAAATAATAAAATAATATTGTCACTGGATCAATTAAATTAGTAAATTGAAAATACATTTTCGAATATTTAAACTGTAATCATTGTAATATGCATTTCCAATACGTAGCTAATTATTGCTTTTCATTGCCACGCCAATAAAGCAAATTTGAACCTAGATTCATAGAAACTAATTTTGTGAAAACGGAACATTTTGTGTTTTCATGTCAGGTTCTGAAAGGAATTGGTTTGTTTGACTCTGCTTTAAACACGACGATTCTCATTACGTAGCTACTGTAGCTACACCGTTTTGTGTGTCAATCAGAGCTTGTACGGTTTTTAGTGTAAATGAGAACCACCCAGTTTCAGTCGTCTCTGTTCTCACTTCCAACACCACGGCTGCAAATGCAGCGGAATTTTTTCTTTCTGTTGTTGTGTTTGGTGTTGTGTTTTTCATGCAAGTAAAGAAGAGAAGGAGCCAGCCAGCTTTGCATTTATTCTCTAAGTCCAGGAAGTTTCTAGCTTTTAAAACTGAGCTGCAATTTAGTAAAACCACAAAGATACTGCAGTATGTGCTTATGTACTGTCTTCAGAGTACTTTGCATTCAATATTCATTTAATGCAATTTCTCTTGTTACTCGTCAGTGGACAGAAAACAGAAACACTCCCACATTATTATTTGTGTCCATGTGTACAGTATAGTATAGCTAT
This sequence comes from Scophthalmus maximus, assembly GCF_022379125.1. Classification (NCBI taxonomy): domain Eukaryota; kingdom Metazoa; phylum Chordata; class Actinopteri; order Pleuronectiformes; family Scophthalmidae; genus Scophthalmus; species Scophthalmus maximus. The sequence goes on along the minus strand of NC_061516.1, from coordinate 14,308,491 downwards.
ACATTTTGATGGTTCTCAAATAGCTAAATGAGTTTTCAGTCGAAGAACAGCACTTGGTTTCAGCTTCTGATGCTCATTTCGAAATATCTTGTATGAAGAAGTCTCGTGCTGCTGACAAGCGGGTAGCCAGTCACTCCGGGAACGGCAGCTTCATTAAGTGCTTGCTGTGTTGTTACACCTGGGTCACTGCGGCTCCCTCTCACATGGATGAATAGCAAATGAAAAGCTTATTCACGACATTGCGGAAGACAATAAGCAGAAGAGCTTCCAGGAATTATTGTTTTTTGCTTTATGAGGAACACACAGGCTGTGGGGCGTTCAGAGTCGGCGGAGTGGAGGGACAAAAAGGCTGAACGCAGTAAGATCATTTAGCATATCCAAGAAAAGGCAATTGGCTCTGTTGTTGACATTGCTCAGAGTGTATGAGCCGGTGCGAGGGCCGAACTCGGGAGGATCAAGGACAGTCCCTCTGTGGAGGAGTTAGCAGAAGGCACAGGTGTGAGGGGGCATGCAAAGACGTCACTGACTGAAGAAAAGGATGATTTCCTGTCACCTTCCATGTCTTTGTTTCAGTCCCGTTCTTTTTATCCTCATCTTTATGAAGTCTCTTAAATATCATTTTCACCCTGGACATTTAACATTTAGATGATTTCGGTAAGTGTACTTATCAAAACTGTGGGCGAGTGTAGAATGTTAAAAGATAGGGGGGGGGCAACAACGAACGAACGACTCTCCACCCCCACAGTATCTTTCTGAAGCTCTGCAACTCTGCAGTAGAGAACCGATACGGAGAGAAGAAGTGAGAGCATGTGAACGGGTGAGAGAGAGAGAGACGGAGATGGATGGAGGTTTGGCTGATGGAGAACTAGAAAAGAAATCAGCGAGTGCAGCTCTCTCTGGGTCTGCAGGCAGACAGGTGCTGTACGACGGTTTGGGTTTAATTAAGTCTCTTGTGTGACTAAGACAAACGGAGCAGGAAGAGGCAGAGCGAGGAGCACAGGCAGCTGCGTTGAGAGAGAGAGAGGGAGGGAGAGAGGGAGGGGGGAGAGGGAGGGAGAGAGGGAGGGAGAGAGAGAGGGAGAGAGAGAGGGAGGGAGAGAGAGGGAGAGGGAGAGAGAGGGAGAGGGAGGGAGGGAGAGAGGGAGGGAGAGAGAGAGGGAGGGAGGGAGAGAGAGGGAGGGAGAGAGAGGGAGGGAGAGAGAGGGAGGGGGGAGAGGGAGGGAGAGAGGGAGGGAGAGAGAGAGGGAGAGAGAGAGGGAGGGAGAGAGAGGGAGAGGGAGAGGGAGAGAGAGAGGGAGGGAGGGAGGGAGAGAGGGAGGGGGGGAGAGGGAGGGAGGGAGGGGGAGGGAGAGAGGGGGGGAGAGAGGGAGGGAGGGAGAGAGAGGGAGAGGGAGGGAGAGAGAGAGGGAGGGAGGGAGAGAGGGAGGGGGGAGAGGGAGGGAGGGAGGGGGAGGGAGAGAGGGAGGGAGAGAGAGAGAGAGAGAAGTTTGAGCCTTGACCTTATTTTACATGTTGAAGTTAATGAAAAGGAACAAGCACTGTCATCACAGTTTCTGCCCTCTCATGTGTGTCTCATACAAAAACACACAAATGTACAAATGTGTCCACACACACACACACACACACACACACACACACACTCCCTCTTGCCTCTCGCCTCTCGCAAATGTAGCTTTAAAATGCCCCTCCCCCTGTCTTTCTACCAACTACCCTGTAGGTGTGTGCGTGTGTGTGTGTGTGTGTGTGTGTGTGTGTGTGTGTGTGTGTGTGTGTTATGAAATTCAAGGTCTTTGTCATTTGTGAATCACAGCCTCTCTAAATATCCTCAGTGTTTTCGAGATGTACACGTGACTCACTGTGCGTCTCCTCCCGCCACTTGTAGGTAGTGACCTCGGGAAAGAACAGCCGAGGATACCACTACATCCTCGCCAACTTGGTGAGGCCACCCAACATGAAACACAAACTCAACACAACGCAGTTAAAGAAAACAAGAACAACACACACACACACACACACACACACACACACAGAACTTCACTGTGATGAGACAAGCTCATGACGGACAAGCTCCAGCTAGATTTTTTAAATAGATTTTCTTTGCTACTAATGATGCCTCGCTCCACTAGCAGCCAGTGTTGCTCTTTGCTCACAGGGGTTTTCCAACGTGAGCCTGGACAGGGTCTTTGCTGGTGGAGCCAACATCACAGGCTTCCAGATCATCAACCCAGACAGCCCCGTTGTCCAGCAGTTCCTCCAGCGCTGGGAGCGCCTGGATGAAAGAGAATTTCCAGAAGCCAAAAACACTCCGCTGAAGGTCAGAGAGGCATGGTGCCGATACTGCAGTTGCATTTTTAATTTCAACATCTTCAAAGATAGGCTTTCTCTCTCCCTTTCTTCTTCTTTTTTAAAAGGTAGTGATTCTGCTGCAAAGGTAGTGATTCTGCTGCAACCAAAGAGAATGTCAGTCTGTATCATTTCACTGAGTTGATGCTAGAATAACTTTCTTCGCTTTCTTTTCCTTGAATCGAGGCAGCTTTCATGCTTGGACATATTTTTATATCAATTATGAAGAGAGGCTTTGATTTTCTTGCTTTTTTACATCAGCAGCACTGCTCTCTGTGTATATAATAAAGAAATAATCACCCTGCTGTGATAGCAGTACATGATGTCACTGGCACGTCACTTTGGTTTCTTGTGGCCTTTTGTCTCAGTATACGTCAGCACTGACCCACGACGCCATCCTCGTGATTGCGGAGGCCTTCCGGTACCTTCGGCGGCAGCGGGTGGACGTGTCCCGCCGGGGGAGTGCAGGCGACTGCCTCGCCAACCCCGCCGTGCCCTGGAGCCAAGGCATCGACATCGAGAGAGCCCTCAAAATGGTAAAGACCCGAGGGTCCCTGCTGTCACAGTAATCGTCTCCGATTTGCATTTTATTCAGCCGACGGTTGAGTCTTTGCTCGATCTCACTCTTCCCTCTGTTCTCCTTCAAAAGTTATTGATTTTACCCTCAGAGTATCTAACTTCCATTTTTCATTGTTCTTTCTTCTTCTTTCAGTCTGAAAGATTATTATGCAAACATGAACTAGTACAGGAACCAATCCAGCACCCTAGACTATTTCAATCAATATAATAGCTAATTAAACCACAATTTTGTCAATACGTTCATTCCTTACTGCAGTGTGAGTAAATTAACTTTTTACCGATTAGTGAACTGCTCCCTGCATTTACAGTCATTCTGGCGTAGTCGTCTCCTTGTCTTAGCAAAAAGTGTCTTTCCCTGGGTTTAAGATATGTCCTTTCCCGATTTTACAGATTAGTTTCTCCTCCATGTCAATCTGAGCTCATAATCAGTCCAAACCTGCCTGTCAAAACAAATCGCCCTCTCAGACAGACGGGAATATAAAAACATGATGCTATTGGCAATATGTGTTCAAGTAAAGGATGTAAGGAAGAGGCGTCATCTGTCTTTTCTTGGTGCCTGACAGGTCCAAGTACAAGGTATGACAGGAAACATCCAGTTTGACACATTTGGTCGGCGATCTAATTTCACGATCGATGTGTATGAGATGAAAGCAGGAGGCCCCCGGAAGGTAAGTGAGCACACAACCTTGTGAACATCTGTCATGATTCAATTAGTGTGCAGCTACGCTTAGAATAATAGATATCAGTGCTGAATGTTAATAAATATGGGCAAGTTTCAAGTAGCTTTTTGTTTTGGATTTTTTATTTCTCTTGGCACGTTGGCAGTAGTTGAGTTAGGGGTGATTCTGATTCGTGGAGAAGCTGCCAGTCGCTCAGTCTTCCAAGGCCTGCCCGTGGCCTGTGTGAGCATGCATTCCCTGAGATTTGACTCTGGTCAACATGCACCGTCTGATGAGCCCTGCAGATAGAAGCTGGAGCAATCTACAAACTTTAAGGAGTGAAATGGCTTAAAACTCACAGATAGATACACAATCATAAGCCGATGTTTTGTCTCAAGACTCGTTCAGAAACAGATTGTATTTGCCAATTTAGAAGCACTTCTCCCGATGAGTGTACATATTTCTAAATTGAAAAGTTGCTGCTCGGACCCAGAAAGCCCAGCGAGTGGTTCATTTGTCCAATCTGCCTGATGTGTTTCACGCTGGTGTCTGAATAAAGCACCGAGCCGTCAGTCTCGTGAAATGACATCAAGCAAGCGCCTACGCAGCAAAGTTAAGATCATGGGCTGGCTTTGCAAGATTGTAAGTCGATAAAAGTTTGCGTGTGTGTATTTGATATTTAAATGTGACTTCAGTTTTTAGCGTTTTTCCTCGTGGAAATTCTCGACGATCATCACAATGAAATTTAGTTGGACAGATGCTGTGAGGTGGGGTAGCATAGTTATGCACATTTTAAATTGGATGTTCTTTGTCCACGTTTGGGAAAAATCTGTTTCCAAAAAAGGCCGTATCCACAGAAGTTGTGGGACATATCAGCCTTCTGCTGCAGTGTGTCCATTGTGTCTACAGGCACTGACACAGGTCTTGTCTTGTGCCTTCGCTTATTAAAACAAACCGGAAAACATTCACCGGGGGAGATGTGCACTTGCTCGGAACAGTAATTTTGCTAGTTGGCTTGACAGCTGTAGCACTTGTCAAAGTCTGTCAGTTTGGATGCTGAATGATTCGGTCCTTCATCGTCTTGCTTGTGAAGCCCAGTTATGAGAGCAAGTCTGTTCACAAACGTATACATCGAGCCTGAGGTTGGACGTGGAAAGGTCATTTCTGTGTCATCATCCGTTGAGTAATAAAAATAAATAAATACAGTTAGCATAACAGCGTCAAAAAGGATTCAGTTTCCTATTTGAGCTGGACTCTAATACATCGATGAATCTGCAGATAAAGGGGGCGGTCTCAGTGTCCCCACTTCTCGGCTGTCATTCATCTTTGTCTAATCTGAGAGACCAACGGCAAAAAACAACGCTGCTTGAATACACATACACAGACCCACAATATTGGCAGCGTGGCTTGACCAGCTTCAACGCCCCTGACCTCTGACAGAGACAGGCGCCAAAAGGAAGTGGCCCCATACTGTCCGGATAGCTCAGCCCGCAGATCATAGATCACAACCGGGCCTTAGAGCCAAACTCAGGGTGAGACAATCCGCAGTGACAACAGTGAGTGCTGTGCTGTGTTACGTTACAGGCGTGGATTTCTTCTCGGTCGAACACATCAGTGTGTAACAGAAATAAACATAATGCAGCTACCGGGATCATTTTTGATCAGTCTTCAGAGTTCTCGGCTGTTGCTGCTTTCCTGTTATGTAAGAGAAAATTTGCCGAGCCAGGAATAGATTACTCCTACTCTGCTGAAGTGCAGCTCGGGTGAAGTGAGACACACCACTACAAGCCTCTTTTATTTTATTCCTTTTTTTCATATGTTGTACGTCAGTACAGATAGAACCAACCAACTCACCTGAACTTGGAGGCTCTACTGTAAAAAACAACAACAATCTCTTTCCTCTTCTTGTAATAACTGTGAACCTTTGTGTCATTTTCAGATCGGCTACTGGAATGAGTATGAGAAATTTGTATATATAATGGATCAACAGGTCACCAACGAGTCCTCTTCTGTGGAAAACCGAACAATTGTGGTCACTACTATTATGGTACACTCTCAAGCAGGTTTTAAATGTTTCACCTTAAGATTTTCTGCCACTCAAGGTCAAGGTGTCCTTTGTTGCAATCTGTCCTGGGAGGGTAGAATTTTTTTATTTTCAGTTGCTTTCCATCCACTCACTACATGTTGAAACAGTCGATTCACGAAGAGTGTTTCAACTGTATCCGTGTGGGTGCCAAAGCATTTTAGTTTTTTTATATTACAGTGGGCTGTTGTAGTAGTGACGTCACAATAACGGCTTTGGTAATGATAACTGTAGCGATAGACACCATGATATTCACATTCAGTGCATACGTAAGTAAACATGTTTCCCTCTCATCAAGTAAAATGTCAGTGACACTGGGGACAGAGAGTCGAGTCAGTTGTGTCTCACTGCACGGAGACATGAAATGATCTGCACACAGAGGAGGGACATAAACAACCAAAGGCTGCCACCTCTGGCTGTTTATGCCATTAGTTCAAATTTCCCGCACATTACCTAAAAGTTTGGCACTGAGTTGTAATGTAAAGATTTATCTAAAACCAGTGCTCCCAGTAAATCAGGCCCAGGTTAAGACACAGCTCTAGTCAGACTAGTCACAGACAGTAGTTTCAGGTTAGAAATCATCAGCCATTTTAAATGTAAAATAAGGTGCTCCTTATCTTACATTTAAAACCTCGGCCACCCGCTCCTTCTGACTTTGCCTATTATGTTTTCATCTTAGACAAATTCAGAATGTTATAGTCACACATTCTCATTTCAATGTTTAGAAACTCATTATCCTCATGGCCAGACTAGGCATACAACGCTAAACAGAGTGAGGGGAAGAAACACAGAAGAGTTGTGTCATTGCATTGTTTTCTCACTGCCAGGCATGCCTTTGATTTGATCAGAGACAACAGTTATTTTAGATGCATCACAGTCATCTCATTCGCTTCATCTTGATTTTCTTGTGTTCTGTTACTTTAAAGAAAATGTTAATAGAATGAAAGTCCATCCTTATTATTATTATTGTTATTACCGGTTGTGAACATTTTCATTTTATCTTTTATAACATTGTACGTGACTTCACAGTAGAGGAGAGGGTAAAGAAGGCCTAGTTTTAACATGATGAATGTTGGATATTGTTAAAGCAACACGTACAGCAACAGTCTCCTCTGAGGACGACCTCTATTGTGGGTCAACTAACCTCTGAAAAACATGTACTTGCCGTATGACGAACCAAATCACCATTGCTAAAGGAAATGTCAAACATGTTTTAAAACGTTGATGGAAATACAGTACAACATATATTTCATAATTAAATCCAAAGCGCAGAGGTGATGTGAATGAGTCAAACAACGTAATCAAGCAGATTATTTTATTGTCGTGAAAGAACAAAAGAAAACCAAACTGAATCCGTCTTTATCTGGCCAGACATTTTTTTGCACCTACAGTTTTTGCTGTCCATGTTTCGGATCTCTTTAATCTCTGTACTGTCACTGACGTTTACTTTATGAACTGGAACAGTGCTCCATTCGACTTGTCCTTCCCCTCGTGCGACGCTGATTCAAAGCACATGCATCCCCCTACCACCCGCCTGTCTGTCGCCCATTTTCCACAGATTTAGATTTAGCGTTTGGACGAGGACAGCATGAGGGAGCCCTGGTGTCCTGCTTTGCCTCCTTTTCTATGTGTTAGATGCGTTAGTCCTCCTGCCGGCCCAGTCGGCCTCTTTACTCCAGCAGTGGCCCGCTTTTAAAGTCTGTCAAGTCCCACAGCAACATGCCTGTAACTGATGCTGTGTGGATGAGTTTAACCTCTGCTCTGTTTGTCTTTTTATAATCCCCCACGTGTTTTGTGTGTCGTCCCCGCATGAGTGCATGCTACAGTACCAACCAAGGCCCACGACCCGCGAGGTCGGGCCACTGTGGATGTGTGCATTCTTCACTGTGAACTCAAAATTATGTCTACTTAACAGGAAGCTCCATATGTGATGTACAAGAAAAACTATATGCAGATGGATGGGAATGACAGATATGAAGGCTACTGTGTGGATTTAGCTTCTGAAATTGCAAAACATGTGGGGATAAGATATAAGCTGTCAGTGGTGCCGGATGGGAAGTACGGCGCCAGAGATCCAGAGACCAAGACGTGGAACGGGATGGTGGGGGAACTGGTTTATGGGGTAAGTGCCAGTCTGCCTGTGTTGCTGATAAGGGGGACGTGGTTAACTGTACAGCTTTCATCAGGCTTTCACCTGCTACTTAAAGGGGCAGTAAGCGATTTTAAAACAATACATTTTTCGTAAAAATCAGCAATATATTTCATCACGGTCTGCTAGTTGTCGGTCGGTCTCCCATACCGGAGGCTGCAGGTTCGAGCAGTTAAGTCATCGACTCTCCAAAATCGCTTACTGCCCCATTTAACCCTCACATTTGGTCAAAAAGTATAGCATTTTGAACAGAAGATGGGTTTTCAGTCTATTCTAAGAACCAAACCAAACATACTGTATGGTGATAGTGTTAATAGCAGATGATGCCATGTGTTTGATTTGCATGAATACAATTGTATCAGTCTCTTATTGTCGACCAAGTGAAGGTGATCTGTTAATTGTGAAAGCTGTTGTCTTCGGTAAACTGATCATTCAGAGATTACCCCCCCCCTTTCTGAAACAGAAATGTTTATATATTTTATATTTGGTTGAAGTGTACGTGTAAGTTTTGGAAAGCACATATTCAACTGTAAAATTACCTTGACTGGTTTTATCCTCCGTCTTGTGGCTCACGCACTCGAGTGCTAGTGCAACGAGATGGTTTGCATATTTTATGAGACCTCAGCGGCTGAATGAATAATGTTGAAAAATCAACAAATCTGCATGCAAACGGTGCTTCAGTGCAGATTCCTCAGTCTTAACAGCTGAGGTTCCTGCGGTTGCACCGGTATCAATAGCTGAGACCCTCTGCAGTAGTGAAGTGGCCATGACAAGTCCTCAGCTGTGTGTCTGCGTCGACAACCAATCTGTATTGCCATTGATTAGCCATTTCATATGTAAATGGCCTCGTACAAGAATAAATAATAGCAGCTGCATTCCATCGTGACCCCTCCTAATCTAATATATGAATCATCTGGGTTAAATATTTCTATGTTAAGTTACAATACCGCTGCAAACATTTGTCACATGCTGTGAGATACTTATCAATGAGCCTGTCGGGCGTTGAAGAGGATCTGATTGAAGTGAATCCAACAGGCTGATACACATTTCTTGGACTCCCTTACACCCCCCCCCCCCTCTCTCTTCCAACCCTCCGCTTGATTCATGGAGGAGATTTGGATGGAGACAAAGACATTTAGCCTACGCAAATGCTGAGTGACTCATTTTCAAATGGCAGCGTCGCTCTCACTGACGTTATCACAGGTCTGTTCCTCAGTAAATTTTAAGCAGCTGAATTTTCCCAATCCATTCATTCCATGAATTCACTTTAAAGCTGAGTGCTTGGCCATGTATTCTAAGACGGTGTGATTTACTGTTTAAATATGATGGGTTATTGGTTTGACTTCAGGTTTATCATTATTTCCTTTATTAGATAATTAATTAACACATTGCTTGTAATTTCTTCTGTGCAATTTTCTAACCTCTGTGCCTGTTCCCCTTTCCGCAGAGAGCTGACATAGCCGTGGCTCCTCTAACTATAACGCTGGTACGGGAAGAAGTAATAGACTTCTCTAAGCCCTTCATGAGCCTGGGCATCTCCATTATGATAAAGAAGCCTCAAAAGTCCAAGCCTGGGGTGTTTTCCTTCCTGGACCCACTGGCCTATGAGATTTGGATGTGTATAGTTTTCGCCTATATCGGCGTGAGTGTGGTGCTCTTCCTGGTGAGCCGGTTCAGCCCGTATGAGTGGCATCTGGACGAGAATGATGAGGCCAAAGACCCTCAGAGCCCCCCAGACCCACCAAACGACTTTGGGATTTTTAATAGCCTGTGGTTCTCGCTGGGTGCCTTCATGCAGCAAGGATGCGATATCTCACCAAGGTTGGTCGTTGTGTTCGTTCTTCACCAACTCTCAGTTGTCCTCATCATCTCTCTGCATTTTATAGTCCCGAACATTCATCTCCATCCTGCCATGGTGCATATAGGTTATTTTGAGCGTTGGTAATCCCGCTGTCCATCTACCCTCATGCTTCACTTCACTGCACTTTTCTCCCATAAACACACCTCACGTTACTGTACATCCATTTGTTTAGTTTTTGTTGTTCTTATTTTAACGCTGCATGCTGGCAGTGATGCTTTGCATCCACAAAATAACTTATATCCACCATGCTGAGGGCTGTAAAATGCACAGGGTCATTACATTTCATTCAAAGTAGCTGCTTGCACTCCTCATGACTCTTGGAGGGCTACCGTGTTTTTGCTGCATGTCCCATTTTACGGTCATCAACTTGGTGCATATAATGTATTTTGTGTGGAAAAAAAACATCATCGGGACCATAACTGCATCCAGCCATCCCCTCTATTCGTTCATCTGTCCATCTCTTGACTCATCGCCGATGTGGCGCTCCTGACCTGTTCTTCGAGGATTCCCACCTCTGGTACACTTTCTTGTGGGGATTTCAAGGAGAAGCTGGTTGAAGACCAATGCCAAAAAAACCTCAATGGAGAAGATTTTGGATTAAATTAATTTTGAATGTAGTGGTTAATGATGTGCCACTGGGGAAAACCCTATAATCCACTCAAGCAGTGTGAAGTTGACTGACAGCCTCTAATTCCCACAATTTAGAGAACGATTATTGCTGCATCTGACAGTTATAGATTTGATGCCAAAGGCTAGATACAAGATCACGTTCCCAGGTCTGTAGTTGAGCATCACTTGAGTGAGATCTATGAAGAAGCACAGAGGAAGCAGCCTCTGGAAAGCTGAAATGTGAAATTGTGTTAAAAATTAATCAGCGGAAATGTTAAAAGAAGTGCATTTTCTGATTTCCATACCTTAATCACACCATCTGTGTTGACACGCTCAAGTGTTATAAACTAACCTTAACACACACAGATGTGTGTGTATGTGTATATATATATATATATAAAGAGAGAGAGAGAGAATAAATTAGCAATGATTGTATTTGAGGCTTGATATTTTACAGTTTAACCATAAACTTAATTAAAGATATATAAAATAAAGAAAACACAAATACAACCAAATACATAGAACTTGAATAAAGAAAAGAAACAATGTATTTACAGATAATGTAAACATGAATATATAAACACATCTTTTCTGCGTTGTTTATTCTATAAAATAAAAGTTTTCATATCGGCGCATGTTGGGGCTGAACCGCCATGCACACATCTGAGGTCGAAGCCTTTACGCCGTTGTGAAAACTGTGAAGAATCGAGCGAGCAGCGTGCAAGTGTATGTGACAGAGTGGTTCGGCTCATCAGGCCGAGTCGTGTGCTACTTTGACTTCAGAAACGTTGTATTCCCTGTGGTCTAAATTTGTGGTGGAGAGTGTTACATCTCACAACAGAATATCTAGATCAAACACTAACAAATGCCTGCAGTCCAACATCAAACATTGGCTGCAGCAGAGACCACAAGTAGATAAACTATCTGGCACAAGAAACTGCTTACAGTTACTTGGCAACGTTAATGTGGAGATCAGGGCCTGGTTTATTTCACTGAAGACAGGAAATATACACAGTATAGCAGAACTCTGCAGTCTCTGGAATCAACCCAAGTTCTCTTGTACGGATTCTGGAGCAGCACAGGTCCAGCAGGAGTCTGCAAGCTGCTGGATTTAGGCTATTGTTGTTTGGCTTTCTCATGTAAATTAGCTCCTGAACTACACAGTGGACACAGTTATAATGAGGTAATGAGGCTTATTATCATTTTTTAAGATTTAACCAGCTGTAAAAAACTGATGTATTGAGGTATTAATACTTAATTTATGAATATATGTGATCGAATGGAGCACCAGGGGCATGCGGATAATATTGTGGTTCTCTGATAATGTGTCAGACACTGGAAAATGATCCTCTTTCGCCTCCTCATGTAGATTGGAGCACGCTGCTCTCATGTCTCTCTGCTTTATTTCCTCCTCCCAGGTCTCTGTCCGGGCGTATCGTCGGAGGAGTGTGGTGGTTCTTCACCCTCATCATCATCTCCTCCTACACGGCCAACCTGGCCGCCTTCCTCACCGTGGAGAGGATGGTCTCTCCGATTGAGAGCGCTGAGGACCTGGCCAAGCAGACGGAGATTGCCTACGGGACGTTAGACTCAGGCTCCACTAAAGAGTTCTTTAGGGTGAGTGTCTCAAATCGCTGACACCCATGCTGTCGCTGCAGTGCATAACGAGAGCCGCTCTAACAGTAGTTAATGTTCGCCAAAAGCACAGAGCTGAGTAAGTCTCAGGAGCCTTCCTGTGGATTTTGATTTATTACCTGCCAGGTAATAAATTTAATGTATAATCAATAACATAATGTCTACAATTGCAATCCCCCTGATACAGCACTGGCATAGTACTAATACTTCCAACTGCGCTTGATTAATTCAGCACATCATCACAATCAGTGTTTTATAATACAGGAAGTAAGTATTACTGAAGGAGTGAACAGTTCCAATAGAAATATGTGCAGGCATTTTTGATTTAAAAGACATTGCTTTGGGATGGTGGTGAAGATAAATTGTATTTCTCATGTGTTAGAGCAGAACAACGTTCCTACTTTGATCACCACAAATCCAAATAACGGTCGTAGGATTGGGAGGGAAGGCCTGTTATCAGCCTGCTTGCAAATCCACTTTGTCCACAACATTAACTTTGGGTCTCTCGATCAAATTTAAATGATTTTTTTTCTTTTCCTGTTGTGCACCTTTCAGCAACGGGCATAACTCTGCTATGCAACTAGGACAATTAGGCTCCTCATCCAACCATAAACCAAACTGATCAGCCCCATTGCACCTCCAGTTACGTTTCGATTCATTTCTATCGTCAGAAAAGTGTTCCCGAAGCAAGGTGTGCAAATACGTAAGGTCGCACAGTGTTTAACCATCTGAGACGTTAAAACAGATTAAGATTTTTAAAAAACACTCCACATCATGTTGTGTTGGCCCTTTAGAAAAGGAGGTGTTGTGTTAGTCTTTATGTCTTTAATAAGGTGATTACTTTTAATTGTGTATTACATTGTGAAGTTATAGACCTGTCTTGGTCTCTGGATTTCTGGCCACATCTCTGATTTGTCTAGCAATTCGTAAAGAATGGCATGGAAGGAAATGACAGTCCTATTTGATTGTCAGGCTTGTTCTATACGTGTTTGAAACTTGATGGCTAGAAAAAAAACACCTACAAGAACAACTACTGTACAAGACGTCATTATAGCGCCAATTTGTGGGCCTCTGTCAAAAAACCTGTAATCTCAAAGAAGCTGTCCTTGGAAATATAAATCTCATTCACATCCAATTTCCAGCTCTGAGCTGTGCCTATTTTAAATCCTCCTCTCGGTGGGATTCTCTTGGTGTGGGAGACATTTGACTTTAGATTTGGGAGTGATCAAGATGGTAGAGTGTGTTGGTTTAAGACCCGGCCTCAACCCCCAGGGATTTTTAAAACCATCTTACACTCCGCTGAGATTTATAAACGGCTAATGCTAAAATGCTGAAACAATATGCTTCTGCTAGATGTACTTTCACGTTCTATATAACGCTTGCATAAGCTGAGCAATCCCCCACCTATATGGTGCTTCACCCAAAACTTGCATTCCCACCTCCATCTGACCTCCATATTTTCAAAATGTTGCATATTTATAAACATAAGACTAAAAAGGTCAAGTTTGGCTGTATCTCGCAATGGTGTATACTGTATCCAGATACAGATCTCCCAAAATTGAATCGCCTGTTGCCATGGCCCCGACAATTGATCAAAATTAAGAGCAAATCCGTCTGTATCTTATTGCATAATCCTGCTTAAATAACTAACAGATGAACAGACAGACAATCCAATCATAACATCCTCGGCAGAGGTCATTTCATTATGCATAGCTTTCAGGAGAAAAGGCAAAAAGTCACAGAGAAGGAGAATCCGTCAAACTGCAGCAGTAGAGTCGTCAGTTGCCACCGATCATCACACAACGGAGAGTAGAACATAGCGCAGAGTAGAACATATCCGAGAGTAGACTCTGTGGTTAGGACTCGAGGGACATGCAACAGATGTGGTAGTAGAAGGGACACATAAGTTTGTTGGACCTGTTTGCCAGTCTCACTTTGTTTAAATGCACATAATGTTTATTGGACACCTGTAGATGTTTAGTGGGCTGATATATTTATTAAATGTATCTGGACAGAGATCCCAATCTTTATGTTCAGCTAAGATAATCGTCTTCTGGCTCCATCTTCATGTTGATCAAACAGACATGGTGGTATCCTCTCATGTAACGCTCAGCGAAAAAGGCAAATAGGCTGAAACCCCATACATCAAACTATTCCTTCAAAAGAAATATGTAACATATAGTGATTATTATGCAATGGATTGTTGCAAATAATGTTTCCTCAACCTTCACTTGCTTCTGATTACGGTAAAGTTTTTGATACATGAATCATTTTCAATAAGCTGCTGAAACTGCTGCGTTTGGTTTTGTGTTATACCTACAGTACAATGAATAATGTTGGATTTATAGTCAGGAGATTGTCAGCGTTTGGAAAAAGACTGAGTGGAGAAAAGATTGCATCAGTGTAGTAAAATAAATTTGTTGTAGGAAGTGTATTCTTTCACGACATTAAAATGTGTCATGGGTTGATTTTGATTAGTGCGGTGCCGCAAAAAGAGACATGAATTGTTAAGAACTTTAATTAATTCCTTTCCACTCATGGTGAACATACAGTAAATGATATTTGAAATACATACGTCACCATGCATCTAAGTAAGAATTGCATGCAGATAAAAATAAAACACCAAAGCGAATGCACATGCATTGTAAAGTCTGTCGTTTCTGTTCTGGGCAGACAACATGACAGAGGCAGGCCGTGCTGACAGATGAACTGGAACCCGGAGGAATCTCAGTATAGACCAGTTGGTTACCAGATGAATCTCAGTATAGACCAGTGGGTTTCCAGAATTGATTCAGTCAAGGTTCAGTCACAAATTCTGAAACATTCCTCACTGGCAAGAGGATATGTCCTGTCGGTCAGTCCGTTTATTGTTGCCGATACACCAGTCATCAATGAAGAATAATTGGTTGAATTGTTTGTCTTTGTTAAGCCACGGCCGCAGTAGTAGATTTCTCAGTGGACGTATCAGTCTGACAGCATGAGGGGTTTCACGGGTTTCAACACTGGCGATCAACCGGCCCCCGACAAACATGAATCTCCATGTAGCCCAGAAAAGAATTGCTGTTTTCACACCGTGTTCCTGCCTGTCATCAGCCATTATTGTCATGTTAGGAGTGTTTACATGAACACTCAACTGAACTGAAATCGTGCATATGTCAAGAATGATTCATACATTAGCCCGAGACCCACAATCCATTACATCTGCGGTGAATTATTTATGTTGCGGTACACTGAGCTGACATAGTTTGTCAGTTCACTCCGATGTTTTCTTTTACTTTCACCCACCAGACGTGTTGTGGGACTGACTCACTCAGCTGCTGAACACACAATCTGGGTAAAACTGGATACACAGACTTGATTCCTCTATATTAAATGCTATAAATAACCAAGTAAATGCCTGCAACAGTGTCCAGTGATCAAGGACAGCTCAAATAATTAAACACGCCACACATCAATAATACTCAGGAACATATTCCAGTCCCTGTTACAACTGTAACTAAACTAAATAACTAAATGACAAATAGATTAAAAAAAGACAAAAAGATAAAATGTTATATAAATCAAACAGATAATCTAATTTTCTTTGAGGGCTTGCTCCAGAGTTTGGGAGCTCTGGCATCAGATGTTTGTTCACACTTTTCTACTTCCTGTTTGTCAGATGATGAACCTGGCTGTCATGCGGTTAACATGATCCTGACAAGAAGCCCCTTGAATACATGTGAAAATGTGAAAGGTTCCAGCCCAAAGTTCCCTCTAAAAGGCCTTTCCATTTCCAAAACTCAGAACAGAAGGTCACATTAGCTTAGTTAAATGCGGACTCTTGAATTGTTTCCCCCTCTATTGTAGACAGCTGTGTACTCCGGCTCCCTGGGGGCCGGCGATCAGCCTCTCGCTGGCCATTTTTAGCCGCGTACTGAGTGTCAGCGCAGGGCGACGCTGTGCACGTCTGTATCTGCTCCAGCTGGCAGCGGACTGGGCCACAGAGGTGAAGCTGTCAGGCCCGGAGTGAGCAGGTCAAACGTGCTAAAGACAATACAGGATGAACTGCATACACACGGTCAAACAACAAAATAACAAAGTCTATCTGAACTGGTATAAGGCTTATTATCATATGGATTCATGAGAGAACAGAGGACTGAAATAATTAGTGCCTGATCACTCATGATTTCAGTATGTTATTTTTTACATATATTTTTAATAATAATGGGACAACAAGTTTTAGTAAAAATCTAAAATGTTTATATTATGTATAACAATGACTAGGGAGGTTGCTTTTACTACTATGACTGATATATAATATAGATTTGTTGAACTTTCCACCATATTCTCTCACATATACAAATGTAATATAACAAATAACGTAATGTATAAAGTTTTAGCAAATAATAATCTCTAAAATCCCAAACTATATGTATGCAAGTAAGAAAATACAGACAATACAAGTATGACACAACCTCTATAAATATAATGGGAGACGTTCCTCACTAAGCCACTGGCCATGAAAAGTTAGGTTCTGGTTGCATCAATGGTGGAATGTGAATGACGTCTTTGCATTAAAATATTCTGTTGAGAACCGACGGTGAGATATTTGTGTCTTCGCTCACTCACTGCGGTATATCAAGTTGTTGGAGCGTCATTGTAAATGCACCGTTTGACACTAAAAGCTGAATGAAGAAACAGCTGAAATGAGTGCCAGAGTCAAATCAGGTGCACCGATAACGAGGGTTTTTAAAAGGATTGATTTGATATCAATAAAAATCAAACCATGACGACTGACTCCAGCTGTGAGCTGCTTGTCGGGGCTCAAACTGAGGAGGAGGAGGAGAAGGAGGAGGACTAGGTCAGGGCTGTCTGTTAATATCGATACCAAACATGGTCTGCAGTTTGCTTCTGCTGAGCTGCCACATCGTCAGACTTCAGGCTGCTGGCAAACGGCCCACGACCTCTGCTGCGCCGTTTGCATTTAAAGGGTGGATCCACTCGGAGTTACAGGGGACAGAGAACCGTGCGTGCACTGCCCTCCGTGTGCAGAAATGTCCAAGCATGTTGCTCCTAAGTGGCGTCGCAGCAGTGGCTCTCATGGCCTCAAACGCCTTCTGTCACATCACTAATTGGGACGTGGCCATGAAGCACGGCGGCAGATGCCGTTTTATTTCCCCCTGTGTGATTCAGAGTCGCTCTAAAGGAATAGTTTGAAATTCCAGAACGCCACTTATTTGCTTTTTTGCTGAGCGTCAGGAGGTTGATACCACTCGTCTGCCTTCTGGGTTAAGTATGGAGCCGGGCCAGGGGGTTGACTGTTCTAGCTTAGCATAAAGCAAAAGAGGGATACAATGTGTTAAGTCGAAGCTGATGTTGTTGCAGGTTTTGGTAAGACAAGGAGAATGTGCAAAGAAATTATTAATTAAACCTTTTTTCAGTGTATAAATAAATCCAGATTTAAGATGTCGATAATTTTCATACAGTCCCTAAGCTAAGTTGGTCATCTCGGGGCTCTAGCTCCGTGCTGAGAGTGGTACCAGACTCTCGGTAAGACAGCCACTAATCCCAAGAATGTCTTACTACTGCTTTTAACCCACAGTAGCTCGAATGTTTTCATGCTTTGCCGATGTTTCATCGAATACATTACTAAACTGTTTCTGTCTTCTCTGTGTCCTCAAATGCAGCGCTCCAAAATAGCAGTTTATGAGAAAATGTGGTCATACATGAAATCAGCAGAGCCCTCGGTGTTTGCCAAGACAACACCAGACGGGGTTGCTCGAGTACGAAAGTCGAAGGGAAAGTTCGCCTTTCTGCTCGAATCCACTATGAACGAGTACATAGAGCAGCGGAAGCCGTGCGACACCATGAAAGTGGGCGGGAACCTCGACTCTAAGGGCTATGGTGTGGCCACACCCAAAGGCTCTGCATTAAGGTGGGTGGGATAATATAACAATATCCTCCATGTTGTTATAGTATTCCACCTACCCTGATGCCTCCTTTTGTCATTCTCTTCTTCCTCACTCCTTAATTCTTTGTTTTTTTTTCTCCAATGCATCAATGATTGAACAGTATTATGAGTTATTTGAACGTGATCGTGTTCGGCCATTTTCTGTTCTGTCCTATGTATCTGGTTTGTGCCTGTGTTGCTTCTTTCTTCCTCTTAAGGCTTTTGGTACACAAGTCACTTGCAGTCAATCCATTTGAATGTTGTTGTGCACCGTCACCCGTCTTGTTCATTTTTGCTCTCTCCCCTTCAACCTCTCCTCCCTCCTGGTTTCTGTGGTACCCTTTTGCATTGCCTCCAATTCAACACTGAAAGATTACTTTAATTCATTTGCTTGTTAAAATGCTGGTCTGTCAGTTGTGATGAATGTTTAGCCGCATGCTGGATGTTCTTATTTCTAATTCAACGACGACAGAATGTCCCCATCCCGCACACTTCAGTTACAAGCAATGTGACCCTCCATGCCACCTCTCTAATATTTGACATTTTCTTTGCTGTAAAAATGCTTCTTACCCTCCCCACACCAGTGAAATTCTTTACCAATTTGTCCCTTCCGTGCTCCCCTGATGAACCGTTGATATTTATCACTATTCTTTACTAATATTCTATATTAGATTTCTCACGGACCTGTTCATTTTCTTACAAGCTATGTTTTATCGTTTCAAGAAATGCTGTTAACCTGGCAGTGTTAAAACTGAATGAGCAAGGCCTCTTGGACAAATTGAAAAACAAATGGTGGTACGACAAGGGAGAGTGCGGCAGCGGGGGAGGTGACTCTAAGGTCAGCCTCAATGTCACCAAAGTCGGGTATCCTAGAACAGAGTAATCGGCAAGGCTGTCGTCACGGAATGTAGTCTTCGGGCCCAAATACATATTAATAGGTTAATGATAATTTGTTTTTTCAATTTTTAAGGTGTGATCAACTGGGAACCCTTCACTTGGCTAATGGAGGGGAAAAAAGAAAATAATGTGAGAAAAGTGCAGAAAACTGAATATTAGGAGTTTTTTAATATTGTGCTTGTGACAGAGTAGATGTGTCTGTGTTTTTGGCCCGTGGTTATGGAAGATGGAAACAAGCATTCCCCTCTGTTTTCTATATCTACAGGCCAACATGAAACTTGGTATCTATCTGTGGCTTCCAAAATACTGCCAGAAGGATTCAGGTGAACATATGATCAGTATCTCTAAGTTGAACAATGTATTCACTCTCCAATCTGCCCCCTGGGCGTTAGGCACGGGAAACAGCGTTGTCTTGAGGGGACTAAGCATCACAGGCAAACGTGAGAATTCTAATGACAGTGAAAACTAACGGCCCAAACTTTTTTTTGTCCAACACCCTCTCACCGAAAATCCAGCGTAATACTGACAGAAATCTTTGGTTGGTCTTGATCCAAGGCCGGTCAAAGTCTTTCCATGGCGACCCTGACCTGGTAAACCCTGCAGTAGTAGAGTGTAAGATATGACCAGGGGCTCCATTTGTACCAGCGGATTTGATTTGAATGTAGCATTTGCTTTAACGCAATTCTTAAGTCAATTTATAGTTTGTGTAAAAAATATCAGCGACTAAAGAGAAAGATGAATTCAGAGCTTTAAGTGAGGCAATGTTACAAGTTACAGCTCGAGGAAAATGGCACACTGCATTTTCAAAGAAAAGTTTCATAGTTTTGTCTTAAATGTCAAGTTAAAACAAAGAAGAGGCAGTAAATCATCATGTGCACATGCTTTCCAGCATTACATATCCTATTACTCACTATTGTAGAGCTGTGCACATCAGGCTTGGCTCTGCAGAAGGGCCGGGACCTTTGGCCAGATCAATGTGTCCATTAAATACCGACATGGATGAGGATGGCTTTCAGTCAAATCTGTTGTGCAACCTTTCTATAAATGAGGCCCCTGATCTTGTGTTTCAGACACCAGGGCTCAGTGAAAGCCCTACTGCGGACCCATCTCTGCCTCTGCTCTCCAGCTTGCCTCATGACCACAACACTCGTGGCACATTGTGAGAGAAGAGACAAGGCAAACCTTGCTGTTATGTGCGGTAGTCATTCATTTCTGAGTGAGCAGGATATGGATACTACCAGTGGAATAACACAAAGACGCCGTCTCCTCTCACGGCAATATGCCTCGATCCCTCTGTTAGAAAGAGAGTTGATGATCAGCGTTACACTGTCACATCTGACTGCCGTCTTTCTTTGTCTGTATTTCACTTTCAGAAACGCACGTGGGGGTAATTTAAGTACGACATGTAAATATACTGTATGTAACTACCACTGAGAAAATATAACGTTCACAGCAAAACAAAATCAATGAAATTTCATCATTGCTAAAGTCAAATTTAGCAGTGTCTCTTTCTACTTATGGTAAATAAGATTTGTTTTTTTAATTCATTGTTAAAGTCACATATCGACATGTTTACAGGTATTTTTAATAATCAAAGCTTGATTATGTAAAATATCTATGTTACTGTGGGTAATTTATGTTTCTAGCGTGTGATGTTTAATTTGACATCATACAGATTGTGATCTATGTCTTAATTTGCGCATGAGTCAGTACTGTGTATGGTTTGTTCATGTGAGTTTTTTTGTGTGTGGTCATGTGTGTTTAGATGCTGTTTTCCTGTTTTGCAGACAGACTGAAAGGTGGAGTTCTGATGTGACTTAAATCAGAGGGAGAGGAGATTCATTTGTTCTTCACCCACTGACTCAAAACAGCAACAGGGGGTGGACGATAAAAAGAAAGAGCTGCACCATGATTTAAATCCAAAACAGCAATCATTGGATCAATATTCAAATAAGAAATATTGTATAAGGTGATTCAACACCTCTGATACGTCCTCAACAAAAAAAACCTAAACTTTAGGAATTGTTAAGCTACAAAAATGTAAGACTTATCCCATGTTGTCTTGTATTGACTGCACCGGAGTTCATGACTCTTTTTTTTTTTTTCAAAGTTAGTACATCAAAGGTCTTACTGGTTGAAATTGATTAATACGCCTCCATCATCAGTCACTGGAGAGAAGTGACCGGACAGAATTGACAGGCCTAGGTAGAATATGTGAACTACCGCTGTAAGTAAACAGATGAGACACTGAATTACAATTCTACAAATTCAAGGTTTAAAGGGTTTATTTCCATCAAGAGGCTTTGTTAAACATCTAATTATAGTAATGAGCAACCATAAGAATTAGAAATACAATGGACATCCGCAGATCAAAAATGCAAAAGTGTATGTTGGCCTGGTAAAAACTAAAATCAGTAAACATGCAGTTTAAACACCAGGAAATATTTAAAAAAAAAAGAATAAATACATTGTAAACCAAATATATAGTGTGAACAGAATATATGCACATCAGAAAAAATACTCAACAATAAACTAGGAAAAAACTATATAAAATACGCTTAAATTATAATCATGAGATCTATATCTATATCTTTATAAGACTACAGTTATGTACAACAAACATTAAAAAACCATTTATTAAATGTTCACCTACTGCTTGTAAATGCTCAATAAGCGTGAACTGAAATGAGGCTCATTCTAAGTTTTGTTGACAGATGTATCATCATAATGTGACTTGGATCATTTGGAAATCTTGGTCACTGCGTCTTTGCTGTGGACCTTTAATTAAGTAAACAGTTCAGTTCGTATATTTTTTTTGTTCACAACCCTGGCAGGCATAGGTGTGTGTGTGTGTGTGTGTGTGTCCTCCAGAAGCAGCTCAGGCTTATCAATCACTATTGAAGCAGAACAACAATTAACCCAACAAATTGAGTTGAGGAACCTCACTTCCATCTACGGGATACCATCTTAAAACAACTCACAATAGTCCTAGTCAATAAAAAGACATTAAGGCACACTGACATGAGTATAAAAACATGACTTACCTTAGGTACTTTAAAATGATCAAAAGTGTGTTTGAGTGAGGAGGGCTGTGTCCCTAAGAGAAGTATAGAGATATGAATTTCCAATCTGGCTCCACACAATACTCCTGAAAGCACAGCACGACTCTCACCCCAGATCCCCGTGTGTGCCTCAAACAATGGGTGAAAGTCAAAGAGGCCTTCCCCACCTGGAGCTTGGCCTTTTAGCACCTTAGCCCCTCCCACTAACGCACCTGTTTCTACTTCCTCCTCCGTCAGCTCCATTAGGTTCTCTCAGGTCTTGAAGTCCCACCTCCCACATGACAGTACTGCATGTTAGTGTCTCGAGGTCAGATCAGTGTCAGGGAGGGTTTGGTGAGCAGTGAACTCACCGTGTTGTTTTAAAGTCCATGGCCACCACCTGGTGGTGAGGGTCTTTATCTGATGACCAGCAGATTGTTGCAGTTCAATCAGTGTTATTGATAATAATATGACAACAATAGGTCTCTTTTATTTATTTATAATGACATAGAGGGAAAAAAACTACTCATTGGAATTGGAGCTGTATTGGTCATGGTGTGGCTAAAAGGCAATAAGTGAAACATAAATATGACACTGCATCAATTTCTGTGCCTATTTCTCATATCTGTTCAGGGAGGTCAAAGGTCAGAGCAGCTAGAAGCAGCACTGTCAGGATGTCAAAATTTATATTGAATCTATAATCTCTGTCTGCACGTCGCCGGGACACCAACACACACGAGAGTTAGATATGAGTCAGTGGATAAACATTAATTATGATCTACAGAAACATCAGTGTGTTACACTGTGATTAATACAACATGTTGCAACAGAATTGCTAGGAAAAAAATGCTGATTTTTAGCTGTTGCTCCCAAATGGATTTTGCATGAAAGCATTTTTTGTTTGCAATTCATCCTCCGAGTCTCTAAAATGCATAAGAGCACCGACGTTAGGCATCAAAACTTGTCATTGTCTGAATAATAGATCACTTTGTGGGGGATCTTAATCGAGCCATTTAGTTGTAAGTTCCTCTTTGCTCCTCTGCCAAGAAACATTTTTAAATAATTTAAAGTAATGCATCTAGTTTCATCTCTTTCCTTTGTGAGGTAGTTTTTTTTAAATATTCAGAAAAACAAAATCATCACAACTTCGCCTTTCAGAGAACTCTGACTGGAGAAGAGGACAGCAGATCCTCCACTTAACATCATGCATGTTTTTTGTTGTTGTTGTTGTTTTTTGTTAAATTTTTTCTGTGTAGATAATCCGAAAACATGACTTGTATTCAATCTGACATACAAAGAAACAAAGTGGTGAATGCAATATATTTGATGACGTTGGATTACAAACACATTTTTTCTGAAAGGAAATCAGCCTAGAAATCAGGCAGTCAAGGAAATTGAGCATAATGTCTTGCAAAGCAAATCCCCCAAAACTAACTTCTCCTCATCGGAGGTTTGGTTAAAAAATTGTCTTTAGACCTTTACATCTCTCCTGACTGTAACTTTATTAGTAAAATAATCTAAAATCATGTCAAATTTTGGGATTAAAAAGTGCAGTGGGATTTAAAAAGCCCTTTTGGTGTCGTGGTTGGTACAAACGACGTGTTGCAGTGTGGGGAAACACATTGGTGACTGTTATTGGGATTTAAAAGGGGTAATTTGTGAGACATTACCCTCTAATATTTAAAAATGAAATTAGACTGATATGTTTTGTCTGTTAGTCAAGAAAGGGTTCCTGTTAGATTCACCTTGCTAAACATCAGAAAGGCTGCACATAGCAAAAAAGAAAAACTGCCCTCACCAATTTCCATTCATTCTGTGAAAGCTATGCAGCAGCCGCTTTAATCTAAGTTCAAGTCTTTCCTCTTCTTGTGATCAGTGTGTGCCGATTACTCAAAGCGATATAGCTGGGGTCTGGCATGTTAGGGTAGTCATGGATTATGAAAGGTCATATATTATATATACACTGTAGTATTGCTTGCTATCTGTGATATGTGTTGGCCAGGACCCTACTCTATCGCTTTGCACAGTATAAAGTAGTTTAAAAAAGTTGAATAACATAAAATAACATAATAAAATGTTATTTATGTTATTTCCCACGTGAAGAACTCCTGTAAACCTTGCAGTATTGAAACTCAGTGAACAAGGCATCTTAGACAAGCTGAAAAACAAATGGTGGTACGATAAGGGTGAATGTGGAACCAAGGACTCTGGAAGTAAGGTCAGTCGCTGCAGGTCTTTTTACACTGATTGCAAAATGCATTTTGACCCAACTGTTCATATGCAAACATCTAAAGCATACATCCTGTCAGACATGTTAACCACGACATGCTAGATCTGAGGACTCGCTTGTCTGCCCTCAGAATGACACTAGATTTGCTTCACACATAGCCTTAATTTATTTACACTCATGATCATGATTCATTACATTGACATGACTTTGTTAATGCTGTATGTAGACAATCAAGATTTGTTAAAAAAAATTACAGCATGATTACTCACTATTCTTTTATTCATACCATGAAATTTTAAAAAGGTGAATCATAGAATTGAAACCATTATACTGCTATTCAGTCGTCCAAACCTCTATTGAAATTTAGTTTATTGGTGTTCTTATTCATTTGTATGCAAACTGCGTGTTACCTCTGACGTGACTGACTATAGTTTCCCAAAGGCATCCTTATTCTGACAAAGTCCAAACTGACCTTTAAATACCATCTGAGCACAAAGTGGTCGAATGGCATTTAATAGTCACGTCTCATAGATGGAGTGTCAGAGTAAGGAACCCTTTTTTTTTACATCTTCAATCCATTTAAATACGTTTAGAGGCCAGTCAACTGATTTCTTGGGTACAAAATGTAGGATTTACTGCCTGTAGGCCTATAGAATGTCCCACAGGGTTAGAATGCAAATGGTAAAACTCACATAAATGAATTTCAATATTACTGTTTGGCTTCAATAGCAGCAAAATGGTTCAGTTCGCCCTCCACAGCTTGCCACTTTGATTGTACAAATGCAGTGTGTTGAAGTTGAGCAGCCACAGTATGATAGTAAATTGAGGGTTTAATCTGTAGACCTGTACGACCACGACCGCCTTCCTCTAGAAGTGTTCTCGTAAAGAGACCATACCGAAGGACAGATAGCAGCTCTCTCTACATTCACCTTCCCAGCTCTTTACGGTAGAAATACCTTGAGAGGAGACATTAGACACGTTTAAGTTGTTCCAATTTGTAATTGGTTAGATCAGGCAACTGCACCTCACAGGGTTTCGTAGACGCAATTAGCCATCTCCTCAATTTCAGTTTAGTCATAGTGTAGCAGAATGTACACATAGGATTTATGATAGTGTGGGTGTACATGTTGTGTGAGGTCAGCCTCAGAGTGCCGGTTTCAAAAAAAAAAGTCTTAATGGTGGTCTCTACCTCCCCCAGGACAAGACAAGTGCACTAAGCCTGAGCAACGTGGCAGGAGTCTTCTATATTCTGGTGGGAGGGCTTGGCCTGGCTATGACCGTGGCTTTGATAGAGTTCTGCTACAAGTCACGGCAAGAAACCAAAAAGCTGAAGCTGGCAAAGAACTCTCAGAACTTTAAGCCAGCCCCTCCGGCGAACAGCCAGAATTTTGCCACGTACCGTGAAGGCTACAACGTGTACGGGACAGAGAGTGTCAAAATCTAGAGGGTAAGTCTTCTGTTGTTGTTGGTCTTGTGGTTGTTGTGAGAGCTTCTGACTTGAACCAATGAACGTTCAACGAACGAATCGAAAGATGGATGATGTATCCACTTCCTCCCACTGTGTAAAACTGAAGCCAAAATATCCCGGATACGGGTGCGTGCGTGCGTGCTCATCTTGTGCTGATGACAGAATTTGACAAAAATTGACACTTGAG
The DNA here is from genome assembly GCF_022379125.1 of Scophthalmus maximus. NCBI lineage: Eukaryota > Metazoa > Chordata > Actinopteri > Pleuronectiformes > Scophthalmidae > Scophthalmus > Scophthalmus maximus. The sequence goes on along the minus strand of NC_061516.1, from coordinate 14,282,821 downwards.
CGACCTATAGGAAGAAACGCACTATCTGCTAATATGGAGGGGGCGGGGCTTATGGCTTATACTGCAGCCAGCAAGCAGGGGGCGGTCGAGATGTTCTGGCTCCACTTTTGGGGGACGCCAGAACATGTCACGTCTTCCATCTTCACTGTGGTTGGTATGAATGAATGAACGAATGAATGAAATGCATTTTTACATTGTTCGGAGACCTATTTCTTTTTGATTTTAGCTTGAGGAAATGTACATGGTGTAATCTTGCTGTATGTCTTTAATGTATGTCTAATTAACTTGTGGTGATTGGTTTTGTCTTTCAATATAATTATTATGAGGGTTACAAAGTCCCTGATTTGGATGCACGTCATTGTGACAAAACAGTTGTTGATTACATTTCAATACCTATAGTTCATTAAACCTTTTTTTTTTTTTTAAATCTATTTTATTTTATTTGTATAGCGCCAAATCATAACATACATTATCTCGGGGCACTTTACATAGTGAGGTTGAGACCTCACAATATTACGTTTTATCAACGTCAACTAACTTAACTTGTATTCACACTCTGGACTAATTATACTTCAGTTAACCTTCCTAAGGAAGCAGGGGGAACTTGTGCTGGACGGCCAGAAATATTTAAATGTGGTTACTCCTCTGCACTTGTCTTGGCTTTGCAGAGATGAGATGTGTCAATTCCCACTGGTGCATCTGGATGGAAACCGCCGCTCTGTGTGACCCCGACACCTGGAGGCTGGCGACCTGGAGGCAGCAGCCTTCTTTCTCATCAGCTTGGACACAAGCCTACAAGATAACAAGTGCTCATTTTGGGTCGCAAGACCCGTCACACTGACGGAGGGCAATGACGCAATAGGACTTTTCCTTCTGGAAACATGGACTTTGCCTCTTGTGGTGCCTTATGGAGCATTTCGGCGTCATGGCAATGCAATTCAAAATTTAATTCACTTGAAAACAAACACACACAAAAAAATCTGCTTCAATTAGATGAACTGTGGTCATTTTTCTATTTTGAAGAAGAAGAAGAAGAAGAAGAAAAAAGCCATGATTTGCAATCAGAACATCTTGGAGTAGTTATTAAGTCATTGGAATCTTTTACAGACATATTTTTGTGGTGAAATCTTGAGTTGGATAAATGTTATATTTAGTGAAGTAAAGTCATTTTCCTGTTTTACTATTAGACTATTTTCAGTGTCATAATATTTAGGACAAGCATCAATCAATAAGGATAAGTATCAATAAACGACACAACATTGTGCCCCAGTTTTCACTCGATATGAAACTTAGGTGGTGTTATGGTCAGAGCCTGTTGGACATAAAGTACTACTGACTGTATTCACTTAGATGCTTGTTTTAAATCAACTTCGTGAGACCGCATTTGTTTTAACTGCCACAATTTTTAAAACAAGACCGTTTTTTTATTGAAATGAGGTTGGCTTTTAATCACTTTGTGCCATACTTTTGAATTCAGAAGAATTAGAAAAAAAATCCTTTTAGACATGGGAGACTGGCCCCCTTTTGTGTAACGGCATATACACATGGTTTAACTGAGCTTATGGTTTACACTTTGTACACACTTAGGAGCTGTTCTCGTGTTAATGCAGTATCTGCAGCTGTGAATCTCAACATTCTTTTGGTACATGACAATACACCATAGCTTCTTTGGTTGTGATGAGCTTTCTATGTCGATGCATAACGCAGACGGCGAGCTGGTGAATTGTACATTGAGGAAAGAGCATTGAATGGAAAATCTGTCTGTTTCTATAAGTGAGCTTTTTATAAAAAAAAAAATGAAGGAAAATCCGAAACATTGCTACAAACCTTGTACGCCTACATTTGTTTAGTATATCAAACTTTCTCATCCTTTTTTTCCAGATACATGCATGTGAATTTGGTGATCATTTTGACCAAACTGCAAATCCAAATGGACCCTGGTTTATTGTCCGATAACGACATTAGATCCACTTTGGTTTGAGTTTTTCCAGTTCATTTGTAACAGTACCTCAGCCATGAGAGTTGCATGTATGGACACAATGAACCTCGATGGAGAGATTCATGTACAAAGGATTTTATTACATTTCCTTAATAAAAGCAGGTTTATATTCATCTTTTTGACTCACGTTTTTTTGTTGCACTTAAAAATCGACCAAGACAAGCAAGGCTATTTTGCTTAAGGATATTTTTTTATATTCTTTTAAGGATATCCCATCAATAAACACAAATATGCTTTTTGTTGATTCAAATAGTTGGTTAGCGCTGCTGTAAGTTTTTACAGGTTTATTATTAACTTCCACAGACTTTTCTATTAAATGAAATCAGTGATGGTAAAAAAATAAAAACTGGCGGTCTTATATTTTCTACTTCGGTCATGTCAAATAGGTTTCCAAACGTTAGGGTGGAAAAGTGATACTTGATTCTCCAGGTCCCATGACGAAGTAATTTCAGAAAATGTTTAATGGAAATAAATTTGTCATCTGGTACAAACTGCAGGGGAAACATTTAAGTTTAATCAGTTGTTGAATTTCTGAGCTGAGCAGTCTCCATACAACTGGAAGGGACAGATCAATTTAAACAAGGATAAAACTTTAATAAGAACCATTCATACCATATTTGCTGAATGGTATGCTTGCCTATATGCACATTTTACATTAAAATGTTTGGGCTGGCCCAGGGGTCATACATTTGTCAGTCCTTTAACTTTACATATGCGTTACCTCTTAGTAATTTTTAGGGCCCATACAATCAGTGTTGCCCCTGCATCAGTTCAGCATGTGACAAAGAACAGAGGATTCAAATCAAACAGATGGATTTAGGAATTGATGATGATGAAAATAAATTCACTTCTGTGTCATGCATGACCTGCAGGACTGTGCATCTAAGTGTGTTTCTACCTTCCAACTGTATCTGAGGTACAACAAGCAAAAACTCACGCTGGATGATAAATGTGTGGACAATCAGTTTCCTGTTTGTGGAGAAGGAAAGAAAGGTAAAGAGACAATATCAAAGTGACACACTAGGAAAACTATTTATTGTTTTTTTGTTTTTTTTAAAAAGCTTACACTCATTGAGTACAGCAGATAAAATCTCCAAAATCATTTTAAACAGTTCCATTTGGAGCACAGAGTGTTGTTTTTTGTCAGATTTATTTTCTTTACAATTCTACATTTGAAGGTTGAACAGGCATTTGTATAAATTATGTAAAAACCTGATTAACACAAAAATCACAAAAGGAGTGTAAGGGACAACAAAAAAAAAGGGGGAAAAGAAATAACATGATGTGAATTTCATGTTACCCTCTTTATTATTGTACATAATATACAAACTGGTCCTTTGTATAATTTTTCTCACTTGTGCCTGCTGTCTTACTCAGATTAAAAGGTGGAGATAAATAAATATAAGTATCTAAGTATCTCAAAAGAATATGAGGTAAGTGAGTATGGAAAGCATGTTAACTCCAACAAGACGAGCAAAAAGGAAAGCCTGACAATGTACAAAAAAAAAAAAATTTCAAGCATAACATTATTGAATCCATGACCAGATCCTTCCCAGACACCATTTCATACGGTAACCACTTTTTCCCCAATTAGAATAACAATAACATTGTGACAAGAGCAGCAAATTGTGCCCATACGGAGTAATAAAAGAAAAAAAAAATATTGCAGCTGATTTACTGTATACTGACGTGGGGGAAAAAATAAGGAGTCGAGTTGAAATGACTACAGCTAACAACACTTGGGGAGTTTACAGAGAAAACAACACAGGCAGAAATGAGAGTACGAGTTAACGACACAGTACGGGTGGCGTAGCAGATAAAAGCACAGCTTCTCCAGTTCTGCTGCGGATCAGAGAGAGAAAGTGCATCAAACGCTGACCGTTCGTTGTTGGATCAACAGCAGTTTGAAATTTAAAAAAAAGAAATAATCTAAATGTGTCTTACCTTCACTGATTAGTGCACATTATCTGTGCTTGTCAGAGGATTTATGAGTGTGATTGTTAAGGGAAAATGTGAAATAATCAAAAGACTGAAATGCTGACAACTACTGAATTATTATCCCAAGCGTTATGCCAAAAAAACCCCAAACATGTGTTGGCATAATGCAGAGACGAGACTTCAGGCATCCAGGCTACTTCATTTTCCACAGTCTGAGTACTAAACCAATTCCGTGCAACGGGAAATAGATCAGGAACTTTTCCATAACAGGAAACAACAAAAAACATGAATAGTAGAGTGCCAATGTGTAATTAAATGCCAGCTGTGATGAGAGCGAGTGACAGTTTTAATGCAACTGAAGTCAGGATCCGTGTAAAAAAGCCATCGGATCAGATCGGTTTGGCACGCTGCATCAGAGCGGGGACTGTGGTTATCGACGACAGAAATGAGCGCCATTTAATGATGAAATTAGACAATCAGACAGTCAAATGCTCATAGGTGGAGGATGAAGTCTTATTGGCTTGCTTCTCCGCGCAATGTGGGGTCTACTGCGTCGTTGCATCTCTCATGATGGAAAACAAATTCAGTGCTGTGGGCAGCTGTACAAAGCTGAGCACATGTTGAAACAATGGCACCCGGCCAGAGATGAGCGAACATGTGGCCTCGAACAAAGCAGGTAGGGGGCCAGCTGCTTTTATAATGCTGCGGCGAAGTAAAAAGACCATGGAACTTCCAAACACCAACTATTCGTACTAAACAAAACAAAACATGATTATGAATGAGATGCTTCTCCATGTTTAAGGATATTGCTTTTTCTCTTCCTTTCCTCCACTGCTGTCCCTCTTTTCTTTCTTCTCCGATTTCTCTTTATCGTGTCTGGACTCCTGCGGCACATGGACACAAGGAACACACGTCAGCAGTCGTGGAAAATAACACTTTGTAATTGTTCGACATAATTTATCTATCAGTGAATCAATGGAAATATTTTCCTGAACTAGAAAAGTCACAGCTCTTTAGTTGAGGGACGGGAAGATTATAGGCTTATGGACTAAAGGTCATGTGCACTACAAACAGACCAGGGGAGCGAGCGGCACTAGAGGGGGGTGACGAGCTGGGTTGACCTTTTTGCCTCCGGAGGACGTTCGCTCAGGTTTCACAGACTCCGCCTTCTCTTTGCTGGAAGATTTGGATCTTTTGCTCTTCTCTTTTTCAGCTGAGAGCGGGGAGTCACGGGACGGACTTGTGCTCTTGCTGTTTTTGGTGGAATCTGGGAAGAGAAGGTTTTGTTGGTCTTTTTTTCAACACTGCTCTTTGTTGCACTGTGCTTCATTGGGTTAATGGCTCTTTTGTATTTTTCAAGCACAAACTCACTGGTTCCATTCTCGTCCTTTCTACGTTTGGTCTCTAGGCTCGTCTCGTGGTCGTTGAGAGCATGGTCCTAAAGAGAAACAACACCACATAAAGTATATGTTAACATCAGAAACAATTCATCCTGACCTTAAGGATTTCCAATCCATCATTAATCCCACTACTGTCAATGGGCTAACAAAGGGTATATAGAGGTCTGGGGTGGGGGTTAATATAGATTCGTGAGTACGTCCTTTCCAAAAACCCATTTCACAAAGTGCAGGGGTCTTGTAAATATACTGACTCGTTTCCGCTCTTTCCGCTCCTTCTCTTCCTTCTTCTCTTTGGACCGGCCCTGTGCATTCTCTGAGTCTTTCTTCTCCGTCTCCCTCTCTCTGCTCTTGGACCGGGTAACTGAATTGTAGCTGATGTGGTGCTGCAAAAACATTTGTGTATGAACAGAACAAGACAAACAAAAATATTTTAATGCTGTCGGGCGGTGCCTTTACATCGAGAGTTATATTGAGTTATTGTGTTACAAGTAAATAGCCCATATTGGTACCAAAAACAAGGATGGAAGACTAACTGATATTTTTCTATATGCTATACTCCTCCCCCCTTATAGAGCTCTTTGAGATATGCCCCTAATATCTTATAATGTATGTCAATGGGCAGGTTAGTTTGTTATAGTTGATGTGTTACTGACCATTTATTAAAGGTTTGTATACTGCTTGAAAAGACTTGGGAGTGTTATCATCCGGTTACATGCTTCTATCGCAAAAATGTTGATGTGGGAATAAGTGATGTGTCAAACAATAAATATGGTCGTTAGCATGCACATGCTGTTTAGGTTCTCATGTTTTTAATTCAGAGCAGCAACCTTTTAAGATTTAGACTGACTGAAGTGTCTTTTTTTCTGATCATTAGTGTCATGAAACCTAATTTCACTCACTGTGATTCAATGTAGTGACTAAATTTGAGTATCTGGTGTTCACGCTACACTTTTGGGCATTTTTCAGATTCAATTTGGATCAAACATAGACGTCATTATTTTTGTTGTCCATACTGACGATACATTTTATGTTATGAAGTGATTTAAAAGAAAATGTATTCTGTTTTGTAATAAGGGAATTGGGCTGGTAAATGTTTCGGGCGACTGCCGAATGGGCCACTTCAATTGAAAAAAACATACAGACGTGATTTATATTGTCTAAAGACGGAATTACAACAAAGTTGTGTGAAAGGATTCGCTCGTAGTGGCAACCAGAGAATTACCACCTGGCTGCAGTTTTACTGGGCCTTTTAGCCCATTTTAACTTATCGTTTGTTTTTACCTCCCACAACTCCCATCTCGTCAACCTAGCCACAGGACTGTACACTACCTGAGCAGCACCAGACAGCAGGCAAAGGTAAGGACTAGCTGGTGAACACTGTGGAGCATCTTACAGATAATGAGATATTATCTAGAAAACAGACACTCAAAATTAGTCCTAAATTTTTTAGGTGAGAAACATGGATGCCAGGGTTGCTCCATGTCTGCTGGACACCATCATTTTAGAAATGTGGTAAGATGACAGATGTAATTGTGCTGCCTCTAAACAGACAAAAGTTTAATGATGGTGACACATAAATCAATCTTGCTTTCCCCCGTACAAAGTGTGAGAATACAAGATGTAGAAAAATTGTTATCTCGTCAGCAGCTCTTCATTTTTTTTTAAGCACACGAAAAAATACAACAACAGACAATCTGAGAGAAGGTGCGAGAGTAGCAGAGTCAGTTCAAACCTTGGATGTGGACTCCTTGGGTTCGTTGCTATTGTCCTGTAGGGATGAATGGAGATGACAGATGAGCTGGGAGGGGGTGGGGTTGGGAGGAGGTTGTCAGACAGCAGTAGAGAGTTGGAAAGAGGGGGTTGGGGGGGAGTGGGGCTGGCCGGACCAACAGCATACTTCTCCCTTGACCTCTGACCTTCAAGAACTAAGGCTTTGACAAGGTTATTACATAGAGAGTTCATAGGCTCAACATCTGGAATGTTAATACTTGAAATAGAAATACCCTGAGCATATATTAAATAACTGCTAAGTCTTATTACTAGAGACATGTCTGCAATATCAGGCAGCAGATAATATAAAAGATCTACAGCGCAGCTGGTATTCAATACATCTAAAGTGCTGTATATAATGGATGTATGTGTCTGCCTGTGTGTGTAAGACAAATCACTCAGTACTTATGTGCTTGGCTGCATCCCTACATAGGTAACTGTTGCTGTCACTTACAGTTCAGGAATGGATAAGACACAGGAAGCCTATTTCTCTTAAGACCTATCACAAGCTTCCAGTGGTTTAGGCAATGCTCCAGACGATTCAGGCTTCGCCCACTCTTTCCCACTCTTTCTCTCTCTCTCTCTTTGTAGGGGCAGGCTTTTTTTCCTCTGCATTTTTGGCTGATTCAAAACTGTGACATTCGTTTTCTCCGTCGTCCTTGGTTGCTGGTGGCTCTGATTTCCCACTGAATGCTTGCCAGGAGGTAGTACGACTGATGGCGATGGTTGGTAGCTGTGGCCAGTGTTGTAGACGACCCCAGGCAGGACAGACTGGATGCGCATCGTGCGACGTGAAGACTGCATGCAGGCTGCTTTAACGACCGGAGATAGAAGAGGGGCCGGGGACTCGGCCCGTAGCAGAGAGGCACTTTCTCTGGCAGAGTGCTTTACTGGATACCATTCGACTGTGCGCTGGATCCGGGGACGTTGACGGGGAAAACAAAATAACTTCACTTTAACCAGGCGATCTTCTGAGCTCGCAAAAAGTGGTAAAAAAATCTTGGGTCACCATTCCAAGTGGAAAAAAAACAAAAAATAACTTAGCCATTGGAACAGGTGAAAGCTCTTGGTTTGGTGAGCCATTTCACTTCATGTGAATATTATCTCAAAAAAAGCAAAAAAAATCCACAAGGAATATAGAAGTGCTTAAAAAATTTCTTTCTTCCAAAGGCACACTGACTGCTTTCATTAATAGGAAAATAGATAGATATTCTAATATGAAAATACTCAATATATACAACATTCTTTTGGCTAAGTCCTTGAGGGGGTTTCCTCCCGATTCTGCAAAATATTATGCTGATGTCCATGGAATGCTCTCCAAATCCAATGGATTTGGTTGGGATTTCCAGATGCCACGCCTGCATGTACGACAACTCTCCTTTGGTGATCTTCAGGGCTGCTGGAATGTGCAACGGCAGGGAACGCTCCGGCAGATAGAGAAGAAACGGGCACATCCTTCCTCAAGCCATACTAACCTTAACAGACGAAGAGTGGGATGGAGAAGAGTGGCTGTCGAGCTTTCGTCTTTTGTGATCTGTAAAAACAAGAAGAGTGAATTTGTGTAATATTTTAAAAAGCTAAACCTTCTGTAACCATTTTTTTTTCTTTTTTCTTGATATGATGTGTTAAAGGCTCCCTACCCCTCTCAGACTCGGCCGATTCTGGTCTGGGACCTGGTGACTTGATGGACCCGGCCACAGCACTTCTGTCTCCTTTCTCCTTGCTCTTGGACTCCTTGATGGCATCGCGCTCCCTGGACAGCTCCAAGGAATCCCCGTTGCCGGCTTTGGCCTTGTCATCTTTGCTGCTCTTCTCCTCGACCTTCACTTTCTCCCGGTCTGCCTTTGGGGTCTTCTCCTTACCCTCACGTGCCACCCGCTCCTCCTTTCCAGCTCTCTCGTCTCTCTGCTTCTCCCGACGGTTCTCCGCCTTTGTCTCGGGAGTGCTGCCTGGTGTCTTTTCTTTCTTCTCTTTTTTCTCTTTCCCACTCTTCTCTTTGTCGTCCCTTTCTTTAACGGCCTTGGTGCTGCAAGACAAATTAATGTTTCATACAAGATTTTGCTGAACCTAAGACAGTATCATATCACTTCTGAGCTCTTGAATTACTTGTCTTACAGGCAATACCAGCGACAGGTATCGTGGAGACAATATCGTTGCTCACAATACATTTTTTGTAGCTTTGTTTGTTTAAATTTATGCCGTAGCAGCTCTCGATCACTTACCTGTTGAGAGCACCATTCCCGTTGCTGGTGGTCACTTTGGCCGCTGCACTGTTGGCTTTGTTCACTGGCTTTGTGGTCCCCTGAGATTTATCCTTTCCCCGATCTGCATGAAAACAAAACAAAAATTGCATGTGAGCACAAGATTTTATGAATTGTATGAATAGTACAGCCGTGCATGTTTGGGTTGGTGGCAGCGTTAGACTCAAAACAAATGCCAGCTACATGTACTGTATATACTGGTGCAAACTGAAAAGTTGCACCCCATGATCCAAAAGGCATTCAACCAATTACTTATATTTTTGTTGCAACTCTTTTTCTGGCCAAATATTTTATCAGCTGCACACGACGACTATGAAACTGAATAATTTCGCAGTAGCTGTGGAATTGCAAATCTGTAACCAGTTCTATGCACTGCATTTGAAAAAGCCTCGCCATGTTTCCAATCACTCACCGCCATCCTCCGACGTCCCCTCCTCGGTCTTGCTCGTGCTGGTGGCAGGCTTGCCTGTGCTGCCGGGGCCGTTCTGTTGACTGGCAGGTGTGGCACTGCGCGCTGGCTGCTCCTTGTGGTGAAACTCATTCTCAGGGACCATGTGCACCTTCTGGCTTTTCAACCGACCTGAATAACTGTAAGACGCATACAGGGTTTGCACAGGGCAGAAACAAAAACCTCAACAGAAATCAAGTGTCACACATTAAACAAAAAAACAACTTTCAGAGAGAAGAAAACTCAAGTAATTGAGCAATATCAACACAGCATTGCCCTACAAACCCCAAACCCCCGTATGCGCAGCTATAAATAAAACAAGTGGATAATGATTCCCAGAGACAAGTGTCCATGCTTAGGTACAAACAGAATTAGTTGCTGAAGGTTTTCAAAAATCCAGGCTATACAGTAAAGCAATAGCAACTGGACTTGTGATGTCACATTAAAGGCTCAGTACTTCATTAGGAATTGCAGGTTTCTACTAATTTACAGTGGCTACACAAGATATTCATTTAGCCTTTCCTTGAGCAGCACTCAAATGGTGATTTACCCACACTAAAAAAAACATAATGTACTGATCTTGAAAATAATTGTAACAGTCAACAACCTGTCTGTATGGAGTGCAGAGGTGGCGTATTATTGCTTTTTCATCGCCCATGTTTCCATGTTATTATGACATTTCAGAAAATATGTTAACTGTATGCTCCGCAGAGAGCTGAACAGCACACAACGCTGTGTTACCCCATTGCCAAGGCATAGAGGTCTGGCCTCTTGTCCTTCTCCTCGAGGCAGATCTTGTGGACTCGGCACTCCAGCGCTTGGCCGAGGTTCAGGACCTTGGGGTAGCAGGGCAGGATCTTGGTCAGCACGATGAGAATATTCCGAATGTGGGTGTAATCTCCTGTCTCCAGGCAGTGAACTGAAGCCTGCGTGTAACAGGGACATGAGTGAAGATAAATATGCACCTTCTGCAGAGCTTTGACTGCCATTATCTAAACAGAAGAACAGCAATATTAAAAGAAGGGCAGCTCACTTTAGTCAGCATGTAGTGCCATTTGTGCACCACATGCCTGAAGTTCTCATAATCTAGCTGATCCGCTTTGTTCCCTCCGTCGAAGCCCGTGGCTCGGAAGATGGTCAAGAAGCCAGGGTAATTGACGCACTCCTGTGACCACACAATGAGAAGAGATGCATTAAATACCATCTTACATCCAAAAAAATGAAACGAATAAATATATTTTGCGTGTGTATGTAATCCAGGTAGAACTGGATACCTTCTCATAGATTGCACGGTCGCTGTGCCAACGGGTAACCGTCTCCAGCATGCAGCAGAGGAAGCGTCCGTAGCGGTGAGACTCGTTCTCCGTGCAGCTGGCCACAGTGTAGATGATAGCAGAGAACACCTGCAGAGAGGCACAGTGTCGTGTTTCCTTATGAGTGCAATGTTCCATGTGGAAAAAGCAACAACAAGTCTGCATGATTTTTGCCAATATCTCAGAGCTGCACTTAGTCGTATCGCTCAGATTGAGATTTACAACAGTGGTATTAAACACCAACAGCTGTGAAGTGTTCCTTTCAAGCTTTAAATTGGTGGTGCACTTGAGTGGTTGTTGAACCTCTCATCGCATTATTGACACTTATATTTCTTTTTTTAGTGTTGTTTTTAATATTTCTACTACTTTTGCTGATTTGGCCACATCAGAGCCTATATTATCCCCCTCATTAATCACATTCTAAATGTTTATTCCCGTTCTCATAAAGCACTTGGATGTTTTAGAAGACTGCAGCTAAGATATCACGAGCCATCATCATAAGTGTATGAGAGTCTGAGTGTGTACGGCATGTACAGAGTCTTACCCTGTCGTAGCACAGAAGGGTGCAGAAGTTGGGCGTCTTCTGCTGGTGGACCAGCTCCACAAAGCGGGCACAGTACACAGCGTCGATGGAAGAGAAGATGCAGCGCGGGAACAAGCAGAGCTGCAGGAACTTTGTTATGGTCTCATTCTTTGTGGATTCTGTCAGTGAGCATTTACAGTTGTATTATTAGTAAAAGAGACGGTGAGGGAAATGAACATTAGTTTGACCACAATCATTGATGCTGTGATCATGGCAACGACTTAATCAGTTTTGACTGGATGCCCCCCTTAACCATATTACCAGTCTACCAGAACTTTAGCTTTACAGATCAATCACATTTAAAATGGAGGCACCGTTTATTTTTTATTTATGTCACTGGCAGTCACACTGGAATACTTACTGGCCAACAACCAGTTGTCTTTCTCCAATTTGAGGCGGTGTAGAACCCTCTGGACGTGCTCCAGCTGCTTTTTCTCCTCCTCCTGCAGTTTTTCCTGCAGGGCGGTGCAGCGTTCCTTCTCCTTTTTTTTCTTATTCATGGGCTATATTGGAGGAAAATCATAGCCATATTTACACACGCAACACTAATAGCGACCTATTATAGTAATACTTTTAAATTATGTCTTGTACTATCGCTTAGGCTTGCATTAGCTGCTTTTTGTGACCTAAATGTACAATCATTCTACGGATGCAACACAAATGCCTCAGTTAAGTGTAACATGTGTGCCATGTAAATGGAAGCTATGTGGCAAGAGCTGTGGACCAAATACTCACTATCTCCTCATTCTCTTCGATGGCTTTGATCTGGACCTTGAGCTTGTTGACCTCGCGTTCGTAGGCGGAATGTGGCACGGCCAGGTCATACATTGTGAGGGACCAGAAGGTGGCATAGAACTGGGGGCGGAGGTCGTCCCACACCCGGGCAGGATGAAGGGACACCACAGCCTCGTGCACCGGTGTCATCACCTGCTCACAGGCTGCCACGTACTTGTGCACCTTCTGCTGCTGCCGGTTGCCTTTCTCTGCCTTCTTCATCTCATCATACTTTGACTGTGAGTAGAAAGAATAGAGTTTGTTATTTTAAGTTATCAGCTCTTGACCAGTGTTTGTCTAGACTGAAAATATTTTTCCTAATGATAAATAAAATGCGAAAAAGGCAAAAAAACAAAAAATTTAATTCAACCATGCTTTCACAAGATTTAGTTTTCACTGATAGGGGTCAGCCTAAAAAAGACCAACTTATAGTAAACCCTATCACAAATTCACATGTACACTGCTCATTGTGTTAATGACAGAGACAAGAACTTCCCATGTTAAGAGGATTGTGACGTGAAACGCTGAGGATCGGAAAGAGCAGTAGACTCACCAAAATCTGATGGGCGTACATTGGCCGAGACAGGAAGAAGGCGGCATCATGTGGAGTGTGGAACTGGTTACAAAGGATGTCGATAGAGGGAACCCGCTTGATGTAATCCTCTGTGCTGAGGTTGGAGGCCAGAAAGCCACCAAATTGCACCAATGTGTCATGACACTGCAGGAGGACAAAGAATTACATCAGCAACAACTAAAACAAAAACATAACACATATATTTTAAGGTTTAATTAGAAAGTGAGACGTGTGGTGGCCACATTCATTGTTTACTTTACTGCTAAAAACAAGAGAGGGATTAGATTCATCAAAGAGGTGTATACCTGGTCGTAGAGATGTCCGACAAGTTTAAGATGCTTTTCTCCACCTTCTAAGAAAACCACGCCATTCCGTTGCTGGGCCATGAGTAGACACAGTGGTAGGGCCAGTTCATGGTCCAGTAGCACATCCTTCAGACGCTGAGATGACTTCTTAGTGTTCCTGATTTGGCCAAAATAGCCGCCCTGTTGACAAAGTCACATTCGCAATGGCATTGAGGTGAGCTCAGCTAAAGCACTGGGGTCTGGTAACCGCACAAATCTTTCTCACAAGAAATTGTTCGGGCACGTTAACCGTTCTTGAATCTTTGTACCTCAGCTTTGAGTTGCTCCCCGCCGGTCATGGCCTCCAACTGCTCCGAGGTCATCTCATCCGTGATCTCAATGCCAGCCATTTTCTGCACCACCTCTTTCAGGATAAGCAGGTCAAAACTGCAGGGAGAGGAGGGACATGTTAACCAATACAGCTGTCCACCCATTGAACAAAGATGCAACTGTGTGTTCTTCCATGCACAGACACATTTAAGAAGTGTAGGTTGTGAAAATATTAACAGATCCTTAAAATAATTTGATGACATTTTATTGCCAACATATTTGCACTGGACACTGTGTAGTTGATCTCCTCCTATTACACTCAGGTAGGCTGTAATATGATTAACAAAAACGCAGCTTGAACTACAACTAGTTAGTTACCCTATGTTGTTTCCCTAATCGTCATTTGGAACTTCATACCTTTTCCCTGCTTTGAGCTGATTGGTGACATACTGAAGGAGGCCGGCCAACTCAATTGGGTATTTCCTGAACACGGCTCCACACAGACTTGCCAGACCTTGATTGACAAAAGGAAAAGGTTAGAACACTTAACAGTCCTTTTTAACAGTTCTTTTACAGATGACTGATGTGACTGCTATACAGCAACAGGCCAATTAAGTGTGAAGTCATACTCTGAAGCCACGATGAGATGGTGGTGTCATCATGCTTCATCTTCTCTTTCTCAGGATTTGCTAGAGCCTCGATTATGCAATCTGAAGACAGAGTTAAGTAGAAAGACATAGAAAATGGGGAAGAAGACCAATTTACACTGCCATCTCACACACATGCATGCACGCACGCACACACACAAAATAAAGAATGGACAGAGGAGGATACAGGCCAAAACGTCATAGTTGAGGGATGTGAGGTATTTCAACGAGTCCACCACTGGAACAATGAGGTTGTCGTACCACTGGATCTGAGACAACATCTGCAATACAACAGGACAGATTAGTGGATAAATCATCACCATCTATACAGGATTATACCTGAATCTGATGCCACCCCGTACCTCCTAACACATCAGCTATCTGCCATCTTTGTAGTTTATGTGTAACCTTATGTAATGTAGTGAACATCATATAAGGGAGCCATGTTTTCAAATACTGGTGAATCAGGGGCAGAGATGTGTGAAAGTGCAGACCATGCCACACGATACATCCTCCCACTAGTGCATGTGCAAAGACTCTCTACATGATGCGCATCTGCACATCTCCCACATTGTAGGAAGTGATTGCAATGACTGTAAACCTTGTATAATAATTATACTAAATTATGCATACCTTCTCAGTTTCCCCAGTTTTTACCAAGTGTCTTTTACTTAGATTCATAAATGCATGATTTTTGTAAGCAGAACACGAGGTGCGAGCTGTTGCGAGGAGAAAATATAATTGGTACACGGAGTGAGCAAGGCGCTGGATGTTATTGTTTATTTGCTACTGAGGAAATATGGAACTCATTTCTCTTTGTAGTTTGTTGACATCATTCAAAATGAAACCTAGGTAAAATAAATTCAATGGCAGCAAAACACACTTACATAATCAAAGAGGATGGTGGGATTGCTGTGGCTCAGCTTGCCAATCTGCCTTCCAGACTGTTTCACATTCTCTTTGGTCAACCGTCTGTGGAGGGGGGAAAAGCACAAGACAGGGAACAGAACATTAGAAACACAAGACGACGCACACAGTGCTGTAAGCAAAGACTGTCACTTCTGCCAGCTTCACGGCAAACATCTCTGCATGTCTTCATAATTTAATCTAGTTGAATTTATTTTGCAATATTCTGCAGAACAGAACCAGTCTAAATTAGCTGGTGAAATTAACACATTTTAAATAACCACATAAACAATAAGGAAGCATTCAAGGACACTTACTTCATAATGTATCTGGCCCTTTCCACAGTCTGCGCTTTGACTTTAACCAAGAGTGGATGACTGGAATACGTCTCATTCTTCCATTGTCCATATAATCGGTACCTGAGGGAAGATAGATGGAGAAAGCACAATTAAACAACAGTTTATAAAAGCATGGTAAATTTCTACATTTTGTTTTATCCATACTGTAGAATAAAAATGGGACGGCCCCTTGAGGGTTCACTTGCTCTTGAAAATCACATAGTCATTTGTTGTGTGTCATATTTGCCTCGAGCAATATCAAGGGATATTTATAAAGCTTGCTTGAACAAAAAGACTGTGACTTTTTTCAACAGCAATGGACCGGAGGTGCAGAGGGTGGACTCATAAATACCTCGGGTGCATTTAGAGCACTGGTGCAATTTAAAAGAAAATTCAATCTAGACTTTTCTTTCTAAGAAAACTGAGGATTTTTAAGACATGTTGCAGGATGCTGCTAATGTTTTACCAAAGCATTAAAGCCAGTGTGATTTTGTTATACCCGTGTCTGTTCGGGGACCAATGTTCAGAGTCATCAGAGGGACCAGTTCCAATTGATGTGAGTTTAGAGTTGGGAGAGAAAGAAAAGGATGGGGAAGACGACGAGGGCCATCATGCAGAACAGCAGGCACCTCTTCCTTTCTATTCTGATGAGCCACGTGTTTTTTTAATAGGTTTCCAATAAAAATAATAATTTGCATTATCAGTGCAGAAAGAATCCAGCTACCGCGTGTCATCTTAGTCTGTGCTGAGCGTGACTGTTGCCAGTTATCACGACCAAATATCACATCATTAATAAATACAATTTTAAGCATAAATGTTTTAAAACCCTTGTGTACTGTTTCATATTCAAGTAAATTCAACTATTTTGCTTTTAAATGTCTCCTTGTATTTCTTTATTATGGAACTTAGGACCACATGAAGACATAAGTATGCTCTGAGAGTACAGCGATCTTATTAGCAAAGTGCTACTAGCTTCAGTTACCGCATGCTGCAACAAATGGACTCACACAAATGAAAGTCACAGAAAGCCATTGAGAGTATGAGGTGTAATTGCTCATCAAAATCCTTGGATTGCTCTGGAGCGGAAAAGATGGTTTGCTAAATTACACAGAAAAATCTCAGCCAGGCGTGGTTTGACTGAGTCTGCCTGCGTGTTCTGCTCGTTCCATGCCAGATAGTAAACACCATCCTGGAGCCCTGCCTGAGGGTGCACTATCCAACAATTCAATTACAGGGTGTTGCATGTGGTGAGCAGGAGTGTATCTCACCTGTGCTGGTAGGGAAACAGTTTGAAGAGACCCCACAGTTCCTCAGACATGCAAGCATTACACTCCATGAGGGACAGCGAAGGGAGTAGCACCTGATCCGCAATGCTCAGGAAACAACTGAGTAGTGTGTCCTGTACAGAAAAAACAATTTACATAAATAAGATCCTCATGGTAACATGTACTACCAAGACAACAACAATAACCACAACAGAATATTGACTTTTAAATATAAATCTACAGACATGTTTTTCCACTGACCATTTTGTCTTTGACATCAGACCTGCTATCATTTTGGCACTGGGAAGCAAAAGGACACCAGAAATTAGTATGAATTCAGATTTAGTGTCGTGCAGATGTAGTAATGTACTGGTTACAGTTTTTGTACCTCTTTCATGAAGCCCTTGCCCAGACGGATAACCTTGGCGAAGAGGATGGGGTCGTGGGAGAGGTGAGGGCCCAGGTAGCAGAGCATACTGAACGTGTCCCTGCGTAGGTCTTCAAAGGTCTCTGCAGGCCGAGGGGCTCGCTTGTTCCTAAGCGGATGCAATGTACGTCCTCTTGCTCCTTTTGGGATGCCAGCCCTGTGAGGAACAGGCCAATATGTCAGAGCCTGAACCTTCCTTTTTTGCCCCACTTGTATGCATGGCATTTTGGTAACTAGAGGTCAAAGGGTGGAATTAAAAGTACATAAAAAAAACAAAAAAACAGCACCTTTTGTAAAGAGGTTCCACCGTCAGGTGCACAAGCTGACAGAGTGCCAGTGCGATTGCCTTGTGAGAAGTAGCATAGAAGGAAGGCATCTGGTCCATAATGCTCTGGGCGTGGTGCCAGTCTCCAATTCTAAGCAGCGCTTCCAACAGACCAAGCTTCTGGTTATCAGGTGGCTGTGGGCACACGAAAGGGTAGAAACTGAATTGTATTAAATATGTAGACTTTTAATAAAAGGTAGATAGAGCAGAGCAGATGACAAAAACTGAGCACAGCTGCTGCCACACTCCAAATTGATGAATATTTAAAAACTTTTCTATTTATATCTCTACATCATGTTTTGGAGGCTGGTGAGATTTTTTGTTTTATTATTATACAGTGTTAAAAATATATTATCATGAAGTAACTCCAAGAGTTATTCTACATGTTAATTTGACTTCAGGCAATTCAGACTTCACCAAGGGAACTCAGCGCTCGAGGTTTTACCTTCAAAAGACTCCTTGATCCAGATTGCATGCCCGAGACCTATCTTTGCTAAAATATTCACGCAAATCCATCCTCAATATTTTAGTAATCCTGCCAACAGAACCGAACCAATCTCATAACCTCCTTGTCGGAGGCAAAAGAAAGCAGCATGTGTCTTTGTCATTTTCTTCCAACATCCACCAACACCAGCAGCATTCCTCCAGAGCGTGCCTATTTTTACGCTGTATGACAGCAAATGCCTTCATACCTTGTCATTCTTCTCCTCCTCTTTCTCTTTCTCCTTTTCTTTGTCTTCACTCTTCTCTGAGGGCAACACAACCATCACCAACTTGCGAGCAGTCTGCTTGGCCTCTGAGATATCTCGCTTGTGCTCCTCTACGATGGAGGCATCTACTGGCATGAGCTGGAATGGCAGAGGGGCAACTCAAGAGCCGGGCCTTCAGACAAGGTGCAAAATGTACTACAAGAAGTTTCAAATTTGACGTAGGTTATACTAAACTTCACATTGCATTTGACCAAAAGGTCAGATGAGTATAAATAAGTGAATATATTTGTCACAGGATAACAGTCACTAGCTTCAGGGTTGAAGAATTAATATTCAGAAATTCTGACGTGATGAGATGCTATATATGTAAATTGAATAAATATGATGTCTCTATGTGACTATTAGCTGGATTCCAGCTTTTCCTTTCCCTTACATGTACATAAAGATCTTCCAGCTCTATCAGGTTGTGGTGAAGCAGAGCAGCAGCAATGTGGTAAAGTGACTTGGGGGTTTCCTCGTTAGGCTCCTGAGGAAAACACAAGAAATGAATAAAGAAATAATAAAGAAAATCAAATTTGAGTGTCATATGAATGAAATACAAATTAAATATTATTTATGCTATAAACTTAAGATCATAGCCAGGAGTTTGTTTTTCTCCATTTATAATAACAAGCAGAAAAGCTCTTATAAACACAAATAAACAATAAAACTACTAGGAAGCATTTTAAGTAGGCTCGAACATGAATATATTCACTTTTTGATTTCTTTGTTTCTCAATCAGTTTTTAATGCAGGACACATTCTAGCTTTTGTTCAGACACTTCTCACAAAATTGTGCTCACCTGATAGAATTTGAACTTAAAGCCCAGGATGTGGCAAAGGGTGAGAGGCTCACACATGTACGACTTGATGAGAGACAGGAAGAATTCATCTTGGTCAGATCGACTCTCATACACCTCAAGGATTATGTCCAAAACCCGATTGGGGTCCAAGTTGAAACATCCTTAAGGCAGAGGAAAAAGAACTAAGTAAACATCAGAACACACGTGGAAGAAAAACCCATTAGCATACGAAGACAGACTTTCTGTGATATACAGGAACAAGCAATACAAAGCTTTGTATAAACAGCAGCATAACAGTGTCAATGCTGAATTTAACAAGTGACCATTGGAAGGGGGTAAAATCACATTCAATGTTGTTTCTGACAGAAGTTTTAGGGAAACTAAGAAAATTTGACATGCTTTGTCCATCCATTAGTGTAAAAGACCAGTAGCACCATGTTCGAGGCAGCGACCCTGAAAAAGATTTGTTTGGTACCTATGAGGGACTTGATGCTCTCCAGGACAAGATGGCTGGTGATGTTGCCCGACAGGTCTTGCCCAAGCTCAGTGATTAGTTTGGCATAGCCCTCATTCTCCTCCCGTAGCAAGTTGAACTTCTGTTGCTTGTAACTGAAAAGAAAGCAAAAGGGTTCAAACATTTAATACACAGGATGAAGCATAACGAGTGTGCCCCGTATAATCAATTGCATGTTATAAATGTCTACATCTCCACTAAACTGTGCACTCGACTTACAATAGTTTAGTTTTGATTTTTACAATCTTCTGGTTGAACTGAAGGGCTTGTTTTATGAGTCCAAGAGATTCGAGGGTTTCTGGATCCAGTCTCTCTTTCAGGATGGCCTCTGGAACAAAAAACTGAAGGAAACAAATAAACTAGTTAATCACTTCGTTTGACTTGTTACAGACCTTGGTATCAAGATCAATAATATATCTATGACAACAATAGACAGTGGTATATCAGTTGTTAGATACATATCTCAATGACAGGACAAAGCTAAAATTCTGAGTATATATGTATGCGGAAAATGTGGCAATTAAAGGAGAACTCTGGCATTTAAAACCAATCCTTTTTGGTCCAAGTGATTAATAAAGACATATGTGTTTCGAATTGGTCCAATTTTGCCAAGAATGTTTTAACCAGCAAACACGAAATGGCTGTTACGTTATCAGAAGAGAAATTAGACTGCATCAATACCACCGACAGGTTTATATAGTCATTTTAAGTGTCTGAAAACATTATAGATATTTTGAGAGATTTATTATTTTATATTTCATTATTTTGTCGGCCTGCTATAATAAATATTTTGTGTTAATGTTGTTCTTACCAAACATGCTCCCACCAACTGAGTGTAATGATCACGTTTGTTTTTTTCTTCCATTGCACCAGTTTCTAAATCTGTATAAATACAATAAAACCAATTAGTCTACATACCATACATACTTTAATTACTTTTAATGCACAAATTAATGTTACAGACTTACCTAGTATACTGAACACATCTGCTAAAATTGATGGCATATCATCTCGGAGTTCCTGAAAGCAAAATAAAGACCATAAAGAAACAGAAATAGTGAAGCAATTATATGGCAGGAAAATGTATTGCATTATCTGTGCTGACTCCTGACATTATGGAATGTACACAGGGACATACACAGGGGCATAAAATAGCTAAAAACAGAACAAATGGTTTGTTTATTTTTAAATTCACAGAACAGAAACTTCTATATGTTTAGCTCTCTAGCTAAATTTTTAAAAGCATTAGTACCATCATGTCCCCAAGGACGCTAGCAACAAGATCCAACTTCAGGTTTCCCTGTACAACTTGCCAGCAGAGCTCGTATAAGGCGGCCTGTATATCTGCAGGGGTAAAAAAACAGAACAGACAAATAACACAGTTAACATAAAACTGAGCTGGCAGAACAGACAAAAAATGAATAATTAAAAATGAATATCAAAAATTGGCCTGAACTTGGTTTAAAAAATTAAAGACAAAAAGCTCCCTGTATGTATCACTTCAATAAAATATTTAATAGAGGCACTATTAACAAGAATTGAATGTAAATGTTCTATTTGAGCTTTGCACAACTGGATGCTGCAACTTTTCCCCACTATCTATGTTTATATATTTAGACATGTTTATTTGTCACAAAGAGAAACAACTTTTTGTGGATGAAAATGAACAATTTCTGTAAATTGATACCTTTTTCTTCTTCCAGTTAGTCCAATGACTCCTGATAACTTTCTACTAGGGCTGAACGATTTGGGGAAAATATCTAATGGCGAATTTTCGGACAGGTATTGCGATTCGCAATTATGCGCGGGCGCACGCGCACACACTGAAAGAGAACGAGATGTGTTGAAGAAAAGAAGGGGAGAGAGCGGTGAATAACTTTAGCTCTGTCTGTCTTAGCAGTCTGTCTCTTTAACGAGGGAACAGTCGTTGTGCTCGTTACCTCACGGTGACACGTGAGACATTTCCATACACAGTAACTGTCGCAAGCGACTCTCGTGTGGTAGTGTTTGCTAGACGAGGCATCACTACTTTCACTGACTGTTGGCCGTACACTCGTCATGTAGCTGCCTGTGGTGCTGTGTCAAGCGCTGATACAGGCTGGTGGGGTTGCCTCGGGATGTAGCAACTGAATGCTTTGCACAATACCTTCTTTTTGCACATCTGCCGGCTCAAACCCGAAACACTCCCGTATCACCGAATTGCGGCTTTTCTTCGGGACTAAATTGTCAAACGTTGCTTCTTGCTCCGTGGAAGCCGCTCCACTAATGCAATGTCTTTCTTTGGTTTCACCCGTGTGCTGTTGGTGGGCGTATACGCTGTCGCCCTTAAATCAAGACTGAAGACTTTTCTGTTTGCTACTATCTATGCATTTCTTTCACTGCACTGTAGATTTTATCACCTTTTTTATTTTCTCTTTTTAATTATTGTATTTTAATACAGTTGTATTGTATTTTAATGTGATTTTATGTGTTTCCTCCTAATGCTTTTAATGTTTTATGTAAAGCACATTGAATCGCCTTGTTGTTGAAATGTGCTATACAAATAAACTTGCCTTGCCTTGCCCTGGGCAACTTCAGACTGGTGAGAATGACTAGTTAGTGCACAGCACGGCATTCCTGATGGGTGGGCATGACATTGTGACGGCAAAGTATAAACCCTTGGTCAGATGCGCTGCATAACTTATTCCAAATCGCAGCCTTTTATGAATTGCGCGGTTTCAAATGGCGATTTCAATATGAAAACGATTAATCGTTCAATCGTACTTTCTACTATTACAACCCATAAAAATAACTGTTTGAATTTCACTATTATTGCAATGTATAAACATTTTATAAACTGAAAACCAGGTATTTCTTTTATCTTGTCGGACATGTGGTTTACCTTTTGTGATCCATATTTGGTAAAGAATTTCCAAACACTCTTTACCTTTCTAACAAACTACCACAGTTGCCAAGATGGACGAGTGTCTGTGTGCCAAACAGGGGAGCTTCAACACGTTAATAGATGATCGTTTTACAGAAATGATGTCATTTTAACTTACCTCTAATCTCACTCCCATGATCGGTTTTCTCTGTAAGTCCTTTGCAGAGTTGTACACTATGAAAGAGACAAAATGTTAATCAGTTAAGACTGAGCTGACAAAAAAATCTACCATCTCAAAAATTGCCTCTGTTTAAAATGCTTAACATATTAACACCTCATGTAATTTCTTCCTTTCAGAGGGAAAACAATGAAAACAGTGGTTTCATTGGTTGCAACAAACTGCAAACCAATATTCTTATAACGTGTGGATTACTTATGCATTTCTGACGTTAATACAATACATCTGGCTACTGAGAAACCGGGAGATATTCCAAAAGTCTCTGGGAGCTTTTCCCAATATGGATGTGTCCAGACTTACAGATCCACCAACCTAACTTAGGACTGTCCGTAAAAGTAGAACTGAGAAAACAAAAGGCAGCCTGATCAGACACTTTGTGTCACCTTCTATTCAAACATGGAATTCAACACACCAAATAAACTCTGACACCGGTTGAACATGATCAATCAGCCTAATGGTTGTGATAATAGCCAATAAGCATTAATGATACTAGGTGCACTTTGAGAACTACTGTGCATGCAATGGCCAGTCAGAGATGCTCAACAGTGTCCAACCATAAGCTTGGTATGTCAGGGCCCTATGGTCGAAAAACAACGAGGTTGATGATGCTGACAGGCCAATTTCACTACTTCAAGCTCAAAGACACAGTACTAACTCAACTTTACTACATGGCCTCTATAACCGTGGTTAAACCTACTATTCAACTAGCAAGAATTATGGAGGGCTGACATATCCAGATCCAAAATATCGACTAAAATTGCAGAAAGCTTGTGAAGAATATTCCTTAAAATAATAGTCGCCTACTAACAATATGACACTTAATTATCAGTACATGGAAACTACCTTTTTAATTGTAGCTCACCACAGAGATGTCATAACATCCCTGTGGTTGTGGGGAGTCTGTGGGGCTTTTACCTAGACCCTCCGGATTTACCAGACATGCACTATAATAAAGTATTACGCTATTTTGCGTGAAGAGGATTCTCCCCCACCCCCCCACAATGGATCGCCACTCATGTAACACTTGATGTGGCTTCTGGATTTACTGGACATTCAGCTCAGCCACGTAGATCGCGCTAAACATATATGAGATGCTTTACGCTCAATGTACAGGGGAGACGTGCACCCCAGTAACACAGAGGAGATGTGATATAAATGCTGCATTTAAATGCATACAAGTGCATAGAAGTTGCTAGATGCAACTCTACATTGACATCGGCTACATTGACAATGTTTTTGTTGTGTGGATCAAGTTGTTCGTGTTGGTGCACCTCTCCCTGCGGGCCTTTCTTAAACACGCAAGGCCTGTGGCCACCAACAGCAGCCAGCGCTGTAGTTAAGCCCATTGTGTCTCCGTCTGTACGCGACGGTGGAATCAAATCACATTCGTGCAACGCGTTGCCCTGTTAACGACGACCTCGCCAGCAGCGCCGTCCTGTCCTCCTCCTCCTCCTCCCCGGCGAGCTCGACATGTTGATCACACGAGCTACTCTGCCGCTGTCGAGATCAGAAGATCGAGCGGTGCAATATTACAGATGACGCCGGTTATAACCGGTTAGCGCCGAACGCATGTTTCGGGAGCGAAATAGAGTTGTGGCCATTTAAATGACGGGTCGCATAAACATCTAGCCCAAGTCTTCGTTAGCCGACAACACGTAGCGTTAGCTGGACGTTATAACCATTACGACCAAGTCTCCTTGGCCGAGACCCTGTAGTTGTCAGAGAATTACATCCATCGAACACGTGTGGTAGATGCTTTTTATTCCATGCTCCACTGCCACCGCAACATAACGTTTGGCAAGGTACTCGAAACATTGGGTAACGTGGCTAACGGCTAACTGTCTATAACGTTTACACGACCCGTCGTTTCCCTCCACTCGATTGTCGTCACTGTTAACGTGACACGACGCCGAAGAAGGTGTCGTTGTTTTCACTTTCTGCTCGCCAGTGGACGGCTGGCGGGCTGCCCTGGACGTTCTACTTGACCTTTGGTACAAAATGAACGAGTTACTAGCGGACTTGCACGACGTCGGCGCAGCGCAAGAGTGAGCTACACGGATGCTAACTAGCTTAGCTTCGATAGCCATCGTGTTTACAAATCTAGGCAGGGGGCTAGCGAGAGCGCATGCTAGCCCCGGTTGCTAGCATGCAGCTAACGTTAGCCGGTCAAATTAAATGAACACGTTCACTTTATTACACAGGGCAAATAACCCGTATTCATTATATAATGCCAGCAGGTTGCTGTGTTTTAAATATTACACTGGACAGGAATAGCAGGCCACTATGGCCGGGTGCTTTCTTTGAGCTCGCTATGCTACCGCCGACGTTAGCCCCAGCAGACTCTTGACAGACTGGCCTCGATCCTTCATCGCGAACCACGTATTATTGTTTAATTCCTATCAACTGTCGTTCAGCAGCGGTCGCAGCACCGCAGCCTCCCGGCGCCGTGTTCAACGTGCACATCTACTCACAACTCGTGTTTTCCCGATTTTTCCCAGTTCTTGAACCATTCACCAGGGAGGATAAGTGTCGCCATCTTCCATGCACACAGCCCGGATGTCTTGTTGAGCACACAGGGTCAAATGTGGTGGTTAGCCGCCGCTGCTAGCTGCTAGCTGCTAGCTCAGTGCCGCACGGTGCGAGGCTGCGGGCTGCTGCCTCTGAAGCCTTTGTTAACCGGGAACTTTGTGTTCTGCGAGGTGCTGCTGGTGAACCTCAGGGATCACTTTGGTTCTCTTAATACCTTTTGAAAAGGTGTATTTTCACGATTGAGCGTGTTTGACTGCACTGAACTGCAATTAAAACTTCCACCTGTTTTTTTTTCTGTCCTGTTCTTTTAACAAAGCTGCCTGAATTAAAGGATCACAATGATCTCTGTGGTCATTACACTATGATGACATGTCACAATAATTAAGGACTAGATGTAGTAACAGACGAATGGGATCAGTAGAGAACACATAAAGCAAAGTGACGCTTGTGCAAGTGTTAGTTTAAAGTTAAGTAAAAATAAAAGGCACTGGTTGAAATAAGTTAAATTTACATTTACAAATGTACAGAGGAATGTGTTTCAGACTAGGATGTTGTGAGCTGTGAGCTGTGTGTGTGTGTGTGTGTGTGTGTGTGTCCCATGAGCACAGAGAAGATCCAAGATCCAGGTTGTGCATCCTCACATCACTGTTGTGGTTCTTCTCAATGTGCAGGGCTGTTGAGATGTCATCCCCAGTGGAGCCGTGTTTGCCCTTCGAGGCAAACTGGTGGTTTATCCTGATCAGGTGCGTTAGGGTTAGATGATGGTTCCGATGTGGGAGAGAATGAGTGACTCAGAGCACATACATTGATAGTACAGCCGTGCTTTCCAAAAATCCTCTCTGCACTCCTGACCCATCTGGACAAACCATTAACCATCTGCTTGTTGAATGTGTACAGCAAAAATATTACTTTTTTTGAAATGTAGGTAAAGGGTATGGATATTTGTTTCTGTATATTCTCAGAATCTGAAGAATAGATTGACAGTCATGTTCTTTAAACCACCTCTGGACATGAGTACAAATCTAAAAAGATGCAATGGGCACTTTGTAAATAGAATAAAAACACAAATTTAATATGGACAAATATTTAAATATTTGTAAACATACAGATGTATGCACATTTCAGCAGTTCAATGCAAAACAGAAAAATGAAGTGATTAATGATCATTTACAGGCAATTTAAAGATTTATTTTTCCTCATCTGCCAAACATGAATATTAAATGTGAATGTGCTGTTTACGACCATGTGATCGGTTTCTCTTGGATATAGTGAGATTGTGAGGAAATTTTGAGATTTTTATGCAACTACATCATGGACACACTCCTTTCCATAAAATATCAATCTGCCAACCAGGCCAATACACAGAGCAAATTAGTAGGTTAACTCTGAATAGTTATAGACTATATTTTTAAACTTTCCCTAAAATTTCAAGCTAACAGAAACTGCAAATATAAAATCAGCACCGCTTCACAATATATTACACATTTTGTTACTGTATAATATACAATTCTGATACTATAATATTTTACTAAAGTACTCTAAAACCTCATTATTTATAATCCTATAACTCTTACACACGCAACAGTGGTACACTTATAAATTGGCTTTTTGAAAAACAATCCGCACACCTTCAAACATGACAAAAAAACAACAAACAATACACGCCCTCAACCATTTTTCTAACCCTTTCTTTCAAAGATTATGGCATGTCTGTGTTATTAGATATTAGGTAATATACAGTGGAGAAAAATATTAAAGATATAAGCGATTATATGTTTGAGGTTGAGTTAAAATCTCAAGTATGACACTGAGTGCTCCCAATATTAAAAAATAATTTTAGATGCAGCCATCAATTTGTCAAATTACTACATTTGAACAATTGCAGTTAGAAATTACTTTTTCATCCATTCATTATAGAGATGAAAAGAAAATACAAACAGCTGGCCATATCTTAAGTAACATAATCATTTCCCTTAAAAACAATTCTGTCAGCATCTATGTGAAATACCATGATTAGAAACCATTAATTTACATTTGATTGTCATTACAAAATATCTAAAAATCAAAGTAATCTACAAGGTATAAAAGCAGAACACATACATTTCTAAAAAATACCATCACAAAGAAATCTGAGAATGCCGTATATCATTTGTGGCAAGGCCTTTGAACAGTATGAGACACCAGTTCACATTATACTTTACTGTGTACATGTTTCAATATATGGCTACATGCCATGCGGAAATCTACAGTTTAAAAAATACACCGGATGAACACAATATCATCAACAGCTTCACAATGTAATGCAGTCCAATTCAATAGCCCTGAAAATAATGCAGATTTATTTTGCAGCTTATATTCAATACCTGTTTAGATTGCGTCAGAGAGGCATTGATTGGAGCCTATGATCATTTTCGAAAAATATGGCTGTAAAATTACCATAGAATATAATTAACACCCCTGTGACAAAGTGCAGTGTCATTATAGAGTTCAACAACAAATGAATGCTACAAGCATTATAAAGGTAGTAATATTTTGCTGGGATATTATATTTCTATCTACTGGTGTTCATGAAATTGTGTTCACCCCACCTGTATATTGGCCGATATATGTATTTACATCAGACAATTTAAGTCTACTGAATTAAAAAGATTAAAGGTACATATTGTTAATTTGAATTTCAGTCTGTTTATTCTCCCCTCACCATGCACCTGCAACATAATGTCTGTACTGGCACTTTTATCAACCCAAACAGTGTCACCTTTAGTAAAAGCTAACATCAAGTAATTTTGAGGGCAACTGAAAAAAACCAGATACACTTCTCCTGCAGTGTGGTGTGAGAAAATATCAAGAATTAAATTCAAATTCAAGCTTTCACTCGAAGTTTAACAAAGTGTTGTAGAGGCAAACGTTGGTGTATCGCAAACCATTTATAACAGTCCGTTTTGCTCCATTCTGGTTTTCACAGATCTTCCAAAGATTTCGATGACACACTGTCCACCCTTTTTTCAGTACATGGAGACATTGAGAACCTAAAAAGAAACAAAGTATTTTTAGAAAAATAAGACATTACAAATCCATAACAAATCATGAAAAACATTGTGGCACGATGTCATTGAGTCACAAATAGAAAATCAGCTTTTGTGACTTGTATATATTTGTGTAAAAAAGCCACACAAATTAATACAGTATTGACAAATAACTAGTATGTCTCTATTGTATACAACATTTTATCTGTAAGTATATCAAAACTGTTAAGGCTAACAGTGATTTTACAGACATTTCTCTACACATTATAATGCTTTTGCCATTAGGGTGGCCTGGGAGTCCTACAGGAGGTGAGCATTTGATTCTCAAAAATGGATTTTTGGTTTTCCTCTTAATTGTAAATGAAAGGTTGAATCAAGGGCAACCAGACTTAGTTGTAGATCATGTAGGTCTGAAAGCTTCTTAGATGATGAGAGGTGAAACAAAACTCTGTCAGGCCAGTCGTCCTTGTACAGACCCTTCTGCAATAACTGTGACGTGGTTGTTGTTGCATGTTCATAATTGCCCTTAACCAATGAGTCACCATCATGAGAGAATGTAGTTACCTCAAGATGACAACACCAAGATATAAAATTAGCATATTACATTTCAGAAGAAGGAGCAAATTAGTAATTGGTATTATGAAAAGTGGAAAATCCTTACAGAATCATCCATGATGGAAGATGGATCAAAGTAATCCGGCTTTAGTTCGGTTCTTTCTCGGCGATTCTTGGATGCTGGCTGAAAAACAACAGCTCAATTAGAACAATTCACCACAAAATCGAATGGTAATTAGGGGAAAAAAGGGTATTTGAATAAAAAAATATCATTGGGAAAAATATACTGAATGAACATGGCAATCACAACAATTTTTTATTTATAGGAAACTTACTCAGAATCGTAATAAAGCCCGACGGCACCATAAACTCACATTTAGTCTTTGCTGACAGTTAAAATGCAGTTGCAGAGCTTTTAAAATTTACTATAAATATCTATACAAAGCAATCTCTCTTTTAAGAAAAAAACACAATCAAGGATATAATTTTTTAAATATATACCAAATCGATGTCCATTGTGTCAAAATCCATGCCCTCATTGATGTCCTCAGATGACATCATCACATCCTCCACTATTGGCTCCTCGTCATCCTCCATGAGTCCAGAGCCTCGGCGACTGAAGAATACACATACAGTAGATACTTGTTAAGAAACTTCGGTTTTTTAATATACTGTCTATCGTCTAGATGTTACACCAAGAACCGTCAAACTCCCCAGCTTTTTTTCAAAATAAAACACTATAATGAACTCTAAAAACAAGTGCCATCTTACATTGCTTGCTGCATGTGGTTCCTCATCTTGGTATAGTGCATGCTAACCCGCTCTTGCTGCTGACGGGCCTCAGCTTGTTGCCTCTGTGTCAACATCCAAGTAACCTGGGTACTGTGGGACAGTGGGCAGTATTCGAAGTTACTTCATAATGTCCATAGTTTAAGCGAAATAGCACACATCTGCAAATATCAGTTTCAAGGTAAGGTTTAGGAAAAGGTACAGTACAGTAACTGAGAGTAGACTGATATACAAAGATTGAAATTGTATCAATTTAGAAATCTACAACACAATAGACTGTGCAAGACATGAAAGGGTGTGAATAGTTCCCAAAGGCGCTGTAGGCAGAAAGGTTTTTCGTACTTGTAATCCATGGCAGCCTGGTGGTGCTGGTGCGACTGCTGCTGGGTAGGCACAGGCTGAGGGGGATGCTGCTCTTCTGGCATGGTGTAGTTCTCCTCAGGCCTCATCTTCTTTGGATCCCTCAGTATAGTAGAGCTGAGGTGGGGCGAGAGCATCATCACTGGCGTCTGCACGTTCTGCTCACGGTTCATCCAGACCGCATCACTACTGCTGCAGCTGTTCTCTTCTGCTGGAGAAAATAATTTCTTAGCTCCCTTGTATTTTACTGAACGAATGCAGCTGCCATAATAATGGTTGCACTGTGCGGTGGCAAAGGATGGTGGCGATTAATGTAGAAGACTTTTCACCGGAGGTTCCTTACTGACTGAGACACCATTGTAGAATTGCTCACCTTCAGGCAGTTTCCTTTTGCTAGTGGTGGCTGGCTTGGCCTTTTTACTTCTCACGCTGGATCCCCGACTGCTGATCCCACTGATGACAGACATGGTGTCATCGTCTCCTCCAGCCTGCAGGGAGTTCCTGTAGGAGATGAGGGGCAGCCAGCAGTCCTCTCGCTGCAGAGCCATCTGAAATGTCATGAATCGCTCCAGGTACAAGTGACTGTTGAAATCGGATTGAAAACAGATTTAACAATTTTAAGAGTTTTTCACCAGCTCATCAAAATACAAATCACTGCAAAAATCGTGTGCCTCAGACTTACACTGTTCTCTTGTCCTGTCGCATTAGCTTGCTCGAAAATTCGCTCAGAATATCCAAAAATGCTAGATTAAGCGGCGGACTCCCCTCTCCTTGGGGACTAGGTTCTTTAAAAGCAAACTCAATTCCATCCCTGAAAAAAACACCAGTGAAATAATGAATGCACACCTCTGTCATAAATACACACACGTCATTGTAAGAACGGAAAGCTGTAAACCACAAGGCCTTGAATCAGGACTGTTACTTACTTATGTAACATGGCAATAGCTTCCCTGGTCTTCATCTGATCCAAGCCAAAAGTTAATGAGAAGCGTCGGGCAAGCTCTTTAATGCCACAGAAGGATGATGATGAGCGGTCGAAATTGAAACCAAGTTCAGACAACATCTCATTGAACAACTACAAAAGGAAAAGAACGAAACATTAGGTTTCTTCACAGGTGGTTACACACCTGAGGTTGAAATCTTAGAGGAAATGCATTTGGGATCTGTAGTATTTCAAGAAAGCTGTGGCCTATTTTATAAGCTTCAGTCTAAATGAGGCCCGTCGTTTTTATCTGTTTATGTATCGTGAGGGCAGACAAAAAGTGCTGCCTCACAGATTAACACAAAAGTCTGTAAATTTAGCGGAATTTGTTTTTGATCAACGTTAAAATGTGTTAGCACCAAATTTCTACTAATCTGCATCACCTAAAACAGTGAAAAGATATTTCAAATAGTATATATGTTTTCTCTTTGTAAATTACTCAACCTGTCTCCAGTCTCTTAGATTCTTACCGTTTGAAGGCTCAAGACCAGTGTCTTTGCGCATTGTATTTTGTCAATTTGTCTCGTCTTGCTCATAGTTTCTTTGATGATATCTCCATAGTCGTTGTAAAACTGAGGAGAAAAGGAGAAAATACTGTTAAATACAAATGCATAGATGGAGGAATCTTTATTGTAAAAATAATTAAAACCTACCCTCATATACTGTTTAAATATATCTGCTCCAGTGTTCATTTCCACAACATTGTAAATGATTAATTTGCAATAGGCAGCTAGAAGGTTTCTTCGCTTGTGCAGAGCCTCAATTTTACTGGCTTCATCCTGTCCATCTGAAAGATACAAAATAATTCAATCATTCAAAATATATGTATAAAAGTAGCAGTCCATGCCTCAGTTTTCAAATTATAGAGTGGTTCATTGACACAACGGTGGTTGACCCTGACCTGTGCTGTTGTTGTCGTCATCCTGATCAATGAACACTTGATCCAGGATAAAGTTGAGCATCTCTGCCTGCAAAGAAGAGTCTGGCGTATAGACCAGAGGCTCAAGTTGCTCCCGGCCTGAAGACATCATTTGGTGACTGAAGATCAATAGCAGATCACATAGTATGGTGAAGGCCTGGAATGAACACAACACCTCAGCATTTATGACAGTACTGACCAACCACATCTTCAGCTGCAGTAAAGACCGGCCTTCCACATCAGGAATAAAAGAACAGTCAGCGTAATCCTACCTGCTCCTTGACTGCTGTGTTGATGCTGTTGAGGTAACGCTGACACATTAAGGAGAAGGCTCTCATTTGCTTTCTCAAGGTCACCATATCTCCCTAAAAGGAGCAACTGTTCAGTTAGACAGAACCTTTAAGTGAATCTAGCGAGGCAGCAATTAGGCAACAAATAAAAAGATCAGTAAAAGGACCAGGACCAATAATATGTAAATACCTTTAATGAACTGCCATCCGAAACCTTTGCTAGATGCCAGAGGATGATGTAATGTGTGCACTGCATTGCATGAATCACAATCTGGGGGGGGGGGGGGGGGGGGGGGGGGGGTAGAAAATCGAGCAGATCAGATTAGATGTGATGTGATATTATACTCAGTGGGTAAAAATGTTGCTGTTCCTGACATTTTAGAGAGGACTCTACTTTGATACCTGTTCAGGCATATCCCCATTCTGCAGCCCTGTGTTGAGCAGTCTGTAGTTGCTGGCGAAGAGATCCCACTTGGAGAGGTCATGTGCACTGGAGGGAGAGAGAAAATCCTTTAATAGAAAATTGTATACAATAGTATTCACAAGCACTATTGCATGAAGTTGCTTTACTTGTGGAAAGAGCTGATCTTCTTGAGCGTCGATAAAACCTGGTAGGCGTCATCGTCATCTGGTTCTTCACCCTGACAAATAATTAGTTCCAATGTGTGAAATCCTGGATATGCACCCATGCCTCTGCTTCGGTGATCATTCCTTTCAAACAATCCGCACAGCACCCACCTCTTGCAGGAAGTCCTCCAGGAGTCTACTGTACTTGTCTACGAGCTCGTCGAGGAGCTGGGAGCGAGCGATGTCCACGCGGTTGAAGATGGTGAACTCTTCGTTGCAGAGATAATGGTAGGTGCTAGAGCAGGCCTCCAGGACCTCAGTGTCTGTGTGCTTATCCACCACTTCCCAGAATTGCCGCAAC
Organism: Scophthalmus maximus; assembly: GCF_022379125.1. Classification (NCBI taxonomy): domain Eukaryota; kingdom Metazoa; phylum Chordata; class Actinopteri; order Pleuronectiformes; family Scophthalmidae; genus Scophthalmus; species Scophthalmus maximus. Next base: position 14,249,695 of record NC_061516.1, on the reverse strand, counting down.
AAGGCATCCAAATGCTTGACGAGAAGAAAGCACATTTTCAGTGGCACTGTATGCGAGTTAAAGTTATTTTGAACAAATGTATAAATGGACAAACCTTTTCTAACCGACCAGTTGTGTAGATGTCAAGATCAAAGTACTTTGGTATTTGTAGCAAGTTGGTCACCTTATCAATATCAACGCAGTACTATGACAAGAAAAGAGAAAGCAGTTACGTTGAATGGTCGGGGAATCAATCACGTTGTCAAGTAAATATATGTTAACTCTGTCAGACGTCGGCTGTCGTGCAAATGTTCACCTTTGCCAGTAACAGAGGCAACGCAACGGCAAACATCTCTGTGATACGTGTCCGATCATCCAGCTGTGTTTTCTTCTCCTTTGCACTCAGGACCTTTTTCACACACAAAAACCCAACCACGTTAACAACATGCAATCATTCAAGAAACAATTGCGATCCTCTCAATGTCAAGCATGACGACCAGACACTCACCCTCTTCCCTGTGCCTCTGCCTACTGGAGGGTGGCATTCACAGGCCTGCCGGACGGCACAGAGCAGGATCTCCACCAGAGCCGTCTCCTGGCGATCAGTCAGGGCTACAAAATAAAAAAATTAAAATCAGACACAAAGTTACTGACAATGTGATGGGGAGACTTCGCCTGGGGAGAGTCCAACAACAATTATTTTACACATGCTGGAGCTGAAAATCTTAACCAGCGAGGGTTTAATACTGCTGGAACTTACCCTCCTCCCCTGGCATGGGCTCATCCAGCAACAGGCTAATCATCGTCTCCCAGTCCTTCAGCAGGTCCGACGCACACTCCCATAGGCTATCCACCAAGTAGGCCCCATGTTCATGGAGCTACAAAACATCAAATGGTTATGTGATATTGAATCGAATTGAAACATACTGGATCATAGTTAATTCCAAGCACTGACATAACATTTGATTTTAAAAAATGAATACAAAAGGCAATGATCCAATCCCATCCCAGTGAGCACAGGGGTTAATATCCAGAAGTGAGACGCAAAGGTCCGGTCACCTCGCTCTCCAAGAAGAAGAAGACAGTAGTTTTGATAAGACTGCCATTGAGGCTCTGCCTGCCCCTCCTGGGTAATCCCTCCTCCTCTGGACCTCGGTGACTGAAGAGCCTTCAATCAGCACAATACAAAAGACTGTTAAGAATGTCTGGTGAGGGAGGGGGGAATAAAGGCTTGCAGTTCCTTTGGGAAAGTCTGGGTGTCCCTCACATGAAGTCAGACATTATAAGGTTTTTCAAATTCCCAATGATCTTAATCATCACAGTTGTGTGCGCCACTCAAGCTAACGACAGCTTCAGCAATAAAACACTTACTTCTTAAAAAGAAATTCTCCTGCTGAAACAGCAATGGGCCGATGTGCAGAGTAAACCAGGTGATACACACTCTCACAATCCTCTGCTGTCAGAACCTCATCACTGCTCCTGTCAAATGAGTCGCACACTTTCTAAGTGAGAAAGGCCAGTTAAATCAATCTGAAGATGAACATGAATTAATTTATTTTTTATCACAAAATATGGACATATTCTGCCAATTTCAGACTCAGTGATCACATTAAACAAAAACGATGGCATTTGTGAGCACTAATGGACACGGTTTATATCTTTAGTTTGTCCCAAAGTACATGAGACTCCAATCTGTAGCAACATTCGGTGTGTTTATAATTCAATCTTCAATGGATATTATGTCTTTAGAATGACATCGGATGCCATCTTTAAGTAAAATTAAATACAGAACAATAGGAGGGGAGGTTACTTACTGTAAGACAAGTGTCAGCAGTTTAATGGCTTGCACTGCAACATCATATTCCTTATCCAGAGTCATAGACACAATGCGGTCCTGCGAATGAAAGTGAGTTTGTGTCTCATTGGTTGTCATATCATGGACGGGTATAATGAAGTTAAAACTATGATGTTACTCATCTGCATATAAACAGGGAACAAGTGAAAAGCCTGTAAGTCTCCTACTGTTTAATAACGTGGAGCGTCTAACTGGTACTGCAGTGCCACAGCTGCTGGCTCACCTTGAAGCGACTTGTGAAGAGCTCCAGTCGAGCACCGAGCTCTCTGTTGTAGAAGAGACTTTGTAGGGCAGTCAGGCACTTCAGACGCACCTCCCCTTGCTAGAGTCACAGGAGAAATAGATCAAGTATTTATCACATTTAAATGGCAAAACATCAGGTGGTACTGTGTCATTACCTTGATTAAACCTATTTATTATTATTATGAAACACAATTTCTACAAAATCGAACACTGAATGGGAGACGAGAGAAAACAGGGAACTTTTGTAATGTTATAATCCTGTTGCTGCTTTTCAGAGAAAAAGCCTTCCAGCAAAACATAGGGCTTGAGTTCTAAAGTGACCTGTAACAGGCCTGTGATCAGATTAGTCACGCAGCAAACAATTCCTAAGCTTTAATTTGTTTTATGAACAACACATAAGCTGTGTGGTAGCTCACCTTGTCGTGCATTGTCCAGCCAACATACTTCAGGTAACTGTCATTGAGGAAGGCATCACTGTACAGCTTCATCCACATCCCTATCTCCTCGATGCAAATAGCTCGAATTTCAGCAATAGCATCACTGGCAAATGCAAGAGAGCTGGTTAGAGTTTAGTCATTAGGCGCATTATGTTGCAGATATGTGTTATGATTAAGTTAATAGAATTCTTAGTTTTAATCTTTGTTTGAAGTCAACCGGACGCGACGCAAATTTTGTCCGGTGTGAAAGCACCATTAGACTTCAAACCAAGATAAAACCAAGAATTCAAACACTATAATGGTGTTGACAATGATTTAACACTAGAGGGCGCAAACAGGCCAAACATGAACATTACAAGGTCCCTGTGTTAAGGGGAACATCAGTTAAATCTCAGTCAGTGCAGCATATGTACTGTAAATCCCTTAAGGATCCACATACCGGTATCTGTGAATGAACACTCCTTTGAAAATGGCATTCATCATGTTTTCAATTTCGTCTTGATTTTCTTGAAGCTGAAACAAAAACACAAAGTCATACTTATATTAAATCATTTGCATGAAAATAATAATCAACGCCCCCAAAAATCCCACAGTCACATGTTCCTCTCCGTTTATGGGAAAAGTTTTATTCACAAAAATGTTACCTAACAGCAAAAAAAATTCACACTGTGGAACTTTCAAATCCTGTTCAAAAAACAGCAAACATGTTTTAGCCCCGTCAGTACACTTGCATGAGAGGAACCGGACAATTTCAAAAGTGAAGCGTTCTATGACTAATATGAGAGCCACTCGAAGTGGAGGAGACAATCATGGAGTCATTAGATATTATTCAGAAACCTGTATAAAAACCCTGAGGCAGCTGTCGTGAGAAAAAAGTTTTTGTGCCAAAATACACCAGTAAAATTGTAAACTCTAATCCTGTTTAAACTCTAAATGAAGTGGGATTAAGACGTTATAATTTCAGGTCAAATGTCTTTTGGAGAATTTCATTCAGAACTCATGGTACCTTCAGGCCAAATGCAAAGCGAATTTTTCATGCAGTGTGATTACATACACAGTCAACCAAAAGACACAAATATTCACAGATTTGCTCCAGCCGATGTTTCAAAAATGTCCATGAAAAATCTTTCAGTACTGACAACAAAGCCTTGCTCTTTAAGTGTTTGGAGTAATAGCTTGAATTGTTAGACTATTTCTTTTTCTTCTCACCTCTTTACGCTTCTGTAACAGGAGCTCCAGCCTGTCATTGGCCCGTTTTGCAACGACTTTGTTCCTCTCTGCCTCGTACTGTCTCTGTGTGTTGTCCATGTTGATGCTCAGGTTCAGAGCGACGTTCACCAGGGCTGTCATCAACTTCATGGCTGGCAAAGACATCAAAATTCAGACACACGCCTGAAAGCGCAACAGCTTCTGGACAATGAAAGCATGAGCATGCAGAAAAGCATGGAGTGGAAATGCACAATGGCAAAGTGCACGTTAAAAACTGACCTGCGAGTGTGCTTGTGTGTCTAAATGCCCTGACTTGTGAGTCAGACAGGCCGGTGAGCAGCGAGATGACTGTGTCCATCATGTACTCATCATAGATGATACTGTACTGACACTGACGCACCAGAACCGCAATGAAGTCACAGAAACTTATCCGGAATTTCTTCCATTGTGGCCCAGACATAGTTAATGGATAGTCACCGCTGTCCTGTTTAATGATAGCAGAGAGATGATCAGATTCAGGTCCCAAGTATCACATTTGTTTTTACACTGAATATTTCCCTTTACATCTGTCACAATGTAATTTGCAAATCATTCTCTTTTTTTCAAAATAAGTTATCTAATTTCAATTTAAATGAAAACCAGCATGCATCACCTCATCAAACTCCTCTGTCATTTTTCGAATGATCTCGGAGTTCTGCATATTTCTGAACATCTCTCCACTCACAGCACCTACGTAAAGAATCACACAATGTCAGTGAAAGCCATATTAAGTGTATTAAACTGCTTTCAGACATCTACAGTAACATCACACCAGATATTCACCTTTACAGCCAGAGCACTGAATGAAGAAGTTGATTAAGTCCAAGAGAGCAACGTCCCTGTCATTTTTGTACGCCTCAATCCAGTCATCGACAACGGACTGGAAGAGAAAACACGACCAAGGTGATTTTTTTTCATGCATCAAATCCAATAACATCCATAACACAATGTCAGAATATCACTGCATGTTTGAGATGATGATGTGAGCCACTGCTGAAAGACTTACTCACATCCCAAATTCAGTTTAATTAATATCCCCAAAATGTTACCCCTGGTTACCACACCAGTACAATATAATGAAAAGCTATGAGATGAAATAACAAAACAATAAATAATATTTTCACCATAATACTGGGATGCACCCACCTGTGTGGCACTCTTCCCCATTTTAACAACCTCAAACAGGGTCATGTTCTCCATCCCGTTCTCCTGGTGATGGCCATTCACCCTGCCCAGACCAGGGACCCTGGCTGCTCCCCCACCTTTGGCCTTGTCTCCAAGCGCCTTCCTCCCTTTCTTAGCCCCCTGTTGGGGAGAAAGAAGTTCGATGGAGATAAAAGTGTTATTGTGTTTATATTACATGTGTGTAGACTGAAGCTTATCTGGTAACTGTTTGTGACAAAATCATATGAAAGGAGACATATTATGCTCATATTCAGGTTCATAATGTTAATTTGGGTTATTACTTGAAAAGGTTTACATGCTCCAATGTTCATTAAACATCCTGCAGCTCCTCCCATCAGCCTCTGTCTGAAACGTTTAGTTTTAGCGCCTGTCTCTTTAAGGCCCCTCCCTCCTGACAAAGCCCATCCTGCTCCGATTAGCCAACTGGCCCACTCTGTTGTGATTGGTCAACCCCTTCCAGTGTAGGAAGTTCTCTCTCTTTACCCACCGTTGCTGGGGGCGCACCATACTAGCCACTAGACATGTCTTATGCACTTCCATTAAATGATGTCACCATATTACTTATTGTGGTATTGGCACAACCCTCCCTTATGACCCTGATTATGCATGGACAGGAAAGGAAAATTGACAAATGAAGACACAAGGTTTTAAAAACATACCATGCCCTTTCCTGCCTTTGCATTTTTGCCATCAGGATCCTCAAAGTCAGTATCTGAAGACAACTGAGACTCTGCCTCTCTGTGAACAACACAACAACAGTCATTACAGACATCAAAAATAACTTAAGTTCTGACAGGAAACAAACACAAAAGAAAGATTCGAAGCTAAGTTTAATTGATGATAAATGTCTGTGATCCACTGCTTACTGAGGAAACTGAAACTCTGTGTGCAAATCCTGCGCTGCTATCATTTCTTTAACATTTCTGGATCTGCTGGAGTAGGTGCCTCTACTGCTCTGGACTCCAAGCAAGACGGTTTCTCCTCCAACTGCGCCTGGAAAATAAGACAAATCGAAAGAGTTTGTTCATCACAGACTACACTGACACCAGCTGCAATGACTCACAAACAAATCAAAGTACGTCTCTTATAGGGCTCAGCTTCGAGACCCCATGTAATCTCGACAAAGAGAACGACCACACGTTTGTTTCTATTATCAGACTTCAGGCGCTAAGGTGCACCAGCCTGGCAATTCACCACCTGAGTGATATGAAATCGGTCTATATGATGACAACCCTGCAGAGATATTAAGTTTGAAAAAAAGCATTGTCATGTGCCTGTGAACACGAAAAACAAAATCCTGAATAATCTTTGAACAGCTAAGTGGTGGTTTCCAGGAGATGAATGGAAACTACCAAGAAAATAATGTCTGCGTAGGTGCCTGATTTTTCTCCATCTAGCAGTAGATATGAAATTTTGCTCACAAGCTCACCACTTTTTGACATTGTCACTTAAGTGTTAACTGTAATACGTGTTTATTCTTAAGGTTGAAACGGAAAAATTGGTGCATTTCATAGCTTATAAAACTGCAAGCTGCAAACCCCCAAAGAGCACTGGCGTAAATAATGAGATGAATGATGGCTGAATTAAAGTCCTGGTATCGTGCTGGTTGGCTTCCAGTCACAGGGTTGTAGATTACTGGGAGACTTTAACAGAATGGAGATATTTTTTATGTTACAAGTAAAACTGCTCACCTAAATATGTCAAAATGTCTGATGTGTAAAAGGCCAATGGACAGGACATTAATCAACGACAATTATGCACTTGTTTAAGTCCATTATCATTAATCAATGCTACATATTTTTGTTTCCTGCTTCTTCAATGTGAAGATTTGCTGCTTTTCTCTGTTGAGACAATTGGCCAAACATAAAAAGGCAATTTGAAGATGTCATCCTGGGGTTTATACATATTACTTTGTGACGTTCTATGGAGAAAATACTTAATTCATTGATCTCCACTGAATAACCACAGAAGTAAATAATCATTAGATTGAGCCCTGATTTATTCTCACATCTTGCTCACCGCCCCTCAACAACCGAGGATGGAGATGCTCTCCTTGGTTTTACTCATCTCCATTCATTTTGCACACTGACAACTCACAGATCCTGCTTTTGCCTCGAACTGTGCAGACAATTCTGAGCTCGGCATTTGCGCTACTTTTGGCTCCCAAAATGGATACCTCAAATTAAAAGATAACACTTTTTATTTACACACTTCCTGATTGGCAAAATTCTTGCTTTCTATGGTTTATTACTTGGTGTTGACATAATTCAGCGATGATGCTGATTGGTTTCATTTTGGACGGCTGAATAAGTTTGACATTCGTCAAACACAAATGAAAAAAACAGCAGTTAATGCATCACGTATAGGAAGATTTGCATGTTTTACTTGATTTAATGTCACAGCTAATTAATCAGTCTTTAATTAATCAGTTCAATGCTTTTTTTTATTAAAGAGAATAAGCACTGACTCTTAAGATATGATGGGAATCCAGCAGAGCTGACAAATGTCAAAGGCACCAGATGGAACGTGCAGAGTGTCTGAAATGAGGCTCGAGCTCCAGGTTTGGACCAGTGGTACAAAGGAAATAACACTGACCACATTTAATCAAGCTAATTTTTATATGGGGGCAATGGGGGAGGTTTTGCAGCTGGGGAGAAAAAAAAATCATTGAATGACTATTAAAAAAAGAACAAAAAACATTTTCTTTTCTTCCTTCGGTGAGGTGAATTGCTACATGAAGAAAACTTGGGGGACATCAGGGTGCTGATATTGTGTAGTGTTCACACACACACACACACACACACACACACACACACACAGTTGTTGTGCATTAGACTGCCTCACTGTTAGGTCGCAGTTGACCTCTTGACCCGGGGCTGAAGACACATTACCGAGCACGACAGACAGGTGGTTCTCTACCATTGGCCCGTTGGTTGTGTGACAGTTGCACCGACGGACCAACACTAGATCTACGACTCAACTCCTGCTGACTGACACACACACGCGCGCGCAGTGAACCCCCGGGCTCCATGATGTACCGCGTTGTGTGACGCGGCTGTTCTTCTTCTGAGTGCTAACACCGTACATGGCCGCGCACGCTCCGCGATTTCACGTCGAGGTGTTTACTTGGACGAGCTGCGGAGGACTCTCACGAGTATTTGGTGACTGGGCTGCGGTGACGGTTAAACTCGAACATGACTTCTAATCTGACACAAGTCGATCCAAACAAAAAAACCCGACTGTGACACGCGCAGTTGTGCACTTCCGAACTACGAGCGGCACCGCAGATGTTCCCGAGCCTGTCCTCTCTCTCCGCTTCCGGACGCACCGTCTCTCGGGCTAACGCGAGCCTGGTGTGTGGCGACGGCCTCCACATCACCTGTCGTCCTACAGACCCTTTTCTTTGGCTTCTCAATTCGTACGAAGCCACGGACGATGATACTCGGGTCCACGTTGAGCTTTTCATACATTTACAGCATCACGTTAGCGGCTAGCGTGGCTAGCATTACTGTTAGCTGTAGCTGGCTAACACGACACCACTGCTTAGCACACGCTGGAAACACAGGTCGCTCGTATCAACTACTCCGATTTTAATTTACCCAGGAAAAGTCTCATTTCAAAATAAATGTAATGACTTCAGTTAACGCTGGTGCCAAGTCTGTGGCGAAGTAGCTCGTGAAGCAGCATCAATGACAAACTGCCTGGACGTTCACATTCGCTATCCGCCATTTTACAACTTACCTTGTTTTAAATCAAAGACGGACTAAAGGCTCATAAATCCAAACGTTGCGGGACTTTGCAAAGAGGATGCTTTCGTCAGTTCCCTGCACGAACTGTCATTTTCCAAATCTCAAAAGCAGTGGTTTAATTCGCTATCGAACGTTAGGAGGCTCCTTGGTGGCTAACATAGCAAGGTACAGGTTGTGTTCGCGTTGTTATGAATGTAGCACACACACCACCTGTCGGTGGCACCGCGAACTGCTGGTAAGACGGGCCGTATCCTGTCCGTCAGCGCTGCTCAACCCACACTCACTCCACACAAACTGATGTCCCTCTGAGTGAACTGCTCTCTGTCTGTCTGTCTGTCTGTCTGTCTATCTATCTATCTATATATCTATATATCTATATATCTATATATCTGTATCTGTCTCTCTGTCTGTCTGTGTCTATCTATCTATATATCTGTATCTATCTATCTGTCTCTGTCTGTGTGTGTCTATCTATCTATCTATATATCTGTATCTATCTATCTGTCTCTCTGTCTGTCTGTCTGTGTCTATCTATATATCTGTCTCTGTCTGTCTGTCTGTGTCTATCTATCTATATATCTGTATCTATCTGTCTGTCTGTCTGTGTCTATCTATCTATCTGTCTCTCGCTATCTGTCTGTCTATTTATCTATCTGTCTGTCTGTCTGTGTCTATCTATCTATCTGTCTCTCTCTGTCTGTCTCTGTCCGTCTGTCTATATCTATATCTATATCTATATATCTGTATCTATCCGCCTGTCTCTCTGTCTGTCTGTCTGTCTGTCTATATCTATCTGTCTGTCTGTCTATATCTATCTGTTTGTCTGTCTATATCTATCTGTCTGTCTGTCTGTCTGTCTGTCTGTCTGTCTGTCTGTCTGTCTGTCTGTCTGTCTATATCTATCTATCTGTCTGTCTGTCTGTCTGTCTATCTAATTGCAAAAACAGATATATGAACTTGTGACATGGAGGCTTTTTTAAAAAAAATTGCCCTTTTGTTGTGTTCAGAACCTAAAAAGTCGTCTTTATCCCAAATACACACAATACATGTCCCCATTCAGCGCAATCAACTCAGATTCATTTTATCCAAAAAATTACTGATAATTGCAATGCAAAAAAAATCAACCTCTGTCTTCTGAACGGTTTTATCGCTGTTATTTATGTACTGTATATGGGACAGCAACTGCTTCTGATGGGACACAACATGATATGAATGTTCATTTGAAGTATTATGAAGCGCCCCCGGAAAAGCACTATATAAATATCATGCATTATTATTATTATTATTATTATTATTATCATTATTAAATATTCTTTGCTCCACCACGTGTACATGGAGCAGACAAAACATTCACTATACTATAGATAATGTTTATCATCAGGCTGTTGTTACAATGATTTATATGGTGCAGTAGTTCATATTATATTATAAGTAGTGTTATTAATGATGTTAGTTTTCATCGACGCATTTTGGTTTCTCCATTCTTTTCACTGGAAGCTTCTTGCTACACTTCATAGACTCTCTTCTAGACCAGAAAGCTCTTTTGTCACAAGTCTGTATTGAATAGAGCTATCACCAATAACGATATAAGTATCAGTGATATTCACACTGATACTGACTGAACATGCTGATATTAGCAAAGGTTATACTGATGTTACCATTATAGTTAAAAAGTTCTTTAAAACTTTGCTTATCTGATATTGCATTTGAGTTGCATTTTACTACTACTACAATAGCTGTAAAATGAATTGCCATTAACAAATTTCTATACTGTCATTACTAGATCAAATCATAATTCATCTGGTATCTGGTGGATGGAGATTAACTGGGGGCAGCACAGTGGTGTGGTGGTTAGGACTGTCGCCTCACAGCAATAAGGCTCTTGTTTTGAATCCATGCTCAGACCATCCAGGGCCTTTCTGTGTGGAGTTTGCATGTTCTCCCCATGTATGTGTGTGTTCTCGCCGGGTCCTCCAGTTTCCTCCCACAGTCCAAACACATGCAGATTGGGGTTAGGTGGATTGGAGACTCTAAAGTGACCATTGATGTGAATGTAGATGGTTGTTTTAATCTGTATGTTGGCCCTGCAATATGCCAGCCAATTTCCAGGATGTACCCCGCCTCTCGCACAATGTCAGCTGGGATTGGTTCCAGCGCCCCCCACGACCCTTAATGGATAAGGCGGTTTAGATAATGTATCGATTAACTGGGGCTCAGCAGCTCATTTTTGTGAGCTAATTTTCTCTGTACACTTGTGAAATGGTTCATTGCTGCTGCAACATCCTTGCCCAAAAGTTGTGCAATCTTCGGTTAAAATGAAACTTCAAAGAAATAATCTTGGGAGGGGAAAAGACACTCACTCACGCATTTTACAGCTTTGACATTTTATTGTTCCATTAATTATATCTTACAGGTTTTGTAAGCAGTACCAACACGAAAAGCAACCAACTGTTAGTAATTAGGACTATATCTATATTCCATGTTGTATCTTTTTTTTTCCTTTACGTCAAAATGTATGTATACAGTATGATCCGTTCAAAGCCATACTGTATCTTCACAGTTGTGATGGAGACAGATGTGATGCAGTGCAGTGTCACATGAAAAAACTTGCGTTATACGTAAAAAGGAGAGAAAGGTCTAATGTTCTGGCAGGCCGCAATGGATAAGGGTTTGATTTTTCTCCTGGCGAGCCTTCATCTAAATGAACTCGTTGAGGAAACTGTTTACTGTCCCTTCAGGTGTCTCCTCCACAGACTGTCCCTGGCAGAAAGATGGCACCACGAGGAGATCGGGATCCTTGATCTCGTTTTCAATGTTCATTTGGCTGTGAGAAAGTGATACAAATATTACGTTCGAGATTTGTCACGTCAGTAGATACTAGAACGTTGCATCGATAAACATCTTTAGAGTGTTAATTGCCAATATGTGATGAAAAGACACCAACCTGAATATCAATGGTGTGGAATCTCTGAAGTACATTGTGGTTACAGGCAAACATCCCATGGTTGAAAACATGTAGTAGTATCCTGAAAAATGGACAAGACAGAAACCATTGAAGTCGTGATGGATTTAAACATACACTTTACAGACGAATCACAAAAAGTCGCACATATTACTTTACAGCATCTCTCCCACCTTTCGTATCCGGCATTGGTCCTGTCCAAACATTGAGTTTGATTCCCTCCCCTTCAATGGATGGGTTCCCAGTCTGTACCATACCCTTAAACTTGCCGTCATCTGGAATATCTAGAGGGTGCATGGTGCACTGCAATGCTTTTTTCTCGCAGCTCTGATTTTTGCTGTCAATCTCATAGAATATTCCCTGCCGGACGTAGACATAGGTTGAAAGATCAAGACCCAAAACTTGTCTAAAGTGAGTTGTGACATTTATTTAGGCAAGGACATAGTTACCTCTTCAAAAAACATCAGCAGGTCCAAACTAAGTGAGGTGTTGGTGGGAAAGGTCTCGTTTGATCTGAACCGCAGCTTCTTGCCCATTGAGTCGTAAGTGAATGCACCGAGGGCTTTCGTTTCACCCTTCAGGTTCATCTGGTGTCATTCAACAACACACATTCAGAGAGAAAGAGAGATGATTTGACTCTATATTTCCAATTCTGGTCCTGGTGCTATATAAAGTGTTGACAATGATGGGAAAAAAACAATGAATTACTCACCACACTCATGATTCCGGTCATATTAGGCGAATCTGAAAAACAACAATTACTTAGAGGGTTCATTTGGCACATTTTGTCAGCTAATACAAAAAAATTTTGTTTACTATCTTTAAAGCTACTTTGGACGTGAACAACTCAGAACCAATTAACAATAAGGTCCAAAATGATACAAATTCTTACGACAAGGCTGATGGTGCACTGCATGGGTGGCGGCAGTGAAGCATATGAGGACGAAGAGCGCAACAGCTGCAGACATCTTCCTGGTCCGGAGGGAGTCACAAAATAATGTTTGAGATGGCTCAAAAGACAACCTTGTGTGCATGTAGCTCTCAGTCGAAATCACCGCCACTTTTATAGGGCTGCATCAAACATCAAACATCAAGCTGTGTAAATCTATTAGCCCCTGTCCCTGCGGGTGTTGACCCAGTAAAAGGATTTCTCTTGTGCAACATTTCTTTTGTTATTGTGCAGCTGCGTTTGGCTCTGGCTGCCCCACACGGCCGAAAAAGGGTCAAGTGGTAACAATTGTGGAGGATGATCAACAGTCATGTAAGGGAAACATGTTGATATATGTTAATGTCCAAACAACAATTTCTGGCTTTATTTATCTATATGATAATTGATAATAGCTCCCAATTCACATGCCACTCTTTACAATGACTCCTCATCTGTCACATTATGTTACAAAACAACATCCCCCTCACTCAGATTACGCTATAGCTGGCAAGCCAAGGGAGCATGTAAAATGTCTGAGGTCAAATACCCAAAATATAAAAAATGTATTATATGTCCATTGTCAGAATTATGTTTCTTCAAACCCAATCAATTTGACGGCTTTTCTTAAGAAATCGCAGCCTTAAGCTTTGAAGATGGGAACTCATTTCAAAAAGGTTTTTTTTAAAGCTAAACTATCTAAATGACACATTCCATAATTTTTTCAACTTCTGGTAATTCCCTCAACAGGAATGATATGGTTCTGACACAATTCTCTGTGAAGAAAAGAAAAAACTCCAGTACAGCATAGTATCTTTTATGAGTAGTTTGATGATCTTGGGTGAATAACACAGGAAAAGGGTTTTTACTATCTGTAACCTGACTCCATAAAGTATTTGGTACATGAAGAACTTACGCTTGGGTAAATTGAGCATCCGCCCCCCATACAGACAAGTAATCCAAACTAAATAGAATCTGGGTTGTTTGTACCAGGTCAATTGCATGAGCCGTACCAGAAATGTGCTGTTTTCACAACTGCACTTGGTGCAGCTGCCTTTCTTTCCCCTGCACATCAAGATGTCCCTGTTGCGTCAAGCAAACAACTCAGTGAGAAACAGCAAAGTAACTCACTTTTTGAATCTCACACGTACTCATGGTGTCCTGGCATGACATCCAATGATTTCACTGTCTATGGCGAATTAAACATATTTATTTGTGTGCGTGTGTGTGTGTGTGTGGGTCGGTGTGCGTGTCATACACACAGGAATCACATGATAGTTCATTTACAATAATCGGAATAAGAGAACTGGTTTTTCGGTGCAGCAAATGCTGTTGATACTTTCTTTCCTTACAAAAATGGGAAGGAAATGCTTAACAAAACTAAAAGGGATTCCTGAAACCACTCATGAATGAGACAGAAAATAGACAGAGTAATCAGCGTGTCACACGGGAAATTTAACATTAAGTATGATGGGGAATTAAGGGGGGGAGAAGGTTATGAAAATGGGGGAGGCCCTTCTCTTTACGCAACCACATCTTTCTTCGTCAAGACGAGCTCATCATTTTCTTTTCTGAGAGGAAGTCGGCTTGTTTATGTGGCTCACTCACTGACCCACAGTTTACCATCTCATATGACTTTTTTAGTTTTTTGTCCTTTTTTAAGTTCTTATTTCCTCATGAAGCTATGATTTTTAAACTAACTATAAAAGTATCTCTGTTTCATACATTTAATGCCAACATCATACTTCAAGCCAAAATATAATTTATAAAGGAACATCAGTGTCTTTACATCTATTATATTTAGTCTGCACTTTATGTCCTTTATATTATACATTTTTTAATGTATTTAATTTCCTGTGCATTGCACATATTGTACAGTATGCCCTCTATATTGTACATTTTCAACTTCTTTAGTTTCCCATACCATTTGGTTTTGTCTTACTTTTGCACTATTTAGAATTTATTTATTGTATATATTATCTTTGTAGTTATTGCACCGTGGGTCGGAGAGAAACGGATTTTCGATTCCTCTGTATGTACTGTATGGTACATATTGCAGAAATTGACAATAAAGTTGACTAGACTTGACCTGAATTAGATCTTATTCAAGAAGTCTCATTCATCAAAACCTAGTTCTTTTCTAAGAATGAGGCACATTTCATGCAAACCTCCTCTGTGATCTGGTATCATATTGTTTCATTTCTAAATTAATATTAAATACTCACACGGCGGCTGCCAGGGCTCGGCGTTCGCCGAAAAACAACGAAACTATAAATCCACTAATACTAACCACATATAACAGCTCGTAAATTATATTTGCGTTAACTTATAGTGGAGAAAACTATAGTGGAGAAAACTACAACCATTATTCATTTTTAAAAATTTGAGGCATTTTTAAGATTGTGCAGTTTAATTTTAGTAACATTAATTGTGTTTTCATGTCTTTTCTACCACTTGTAATGTTGGCTTGGAAGACCGACTCTTACCACTCCCAAACTGTGTGCAGCATCAGGGCCACGGCGCCGGCGAGCAGGCGAGCCCGCGAGCGCCAGCTAGCATCGGAAGGTAGCATTTAGCCTAGCTTCTGAGCCTAGCTCCTTAGCCTCAGCTAACAGGGCAGCTTCTCGGTAGGTGGGTGTGTTTCAGCGACCGGTCTGCATTCGGCTCACCCACTCTCCACCTCTTTGTCCATATTTGGATTAGCCGGGTAAGGGAGGAGTCGTGCCCTGCCAACATGGCGACGGCTGAGCCGCTGCGGAACCGCCCACTTTGGGCTTCAAAACCGGCCTGCAGAGACCAATGGGTGACGTCACGGACGCTACGTCCATGTTTATATACAGTCTGTGAAATCGGTTCAATAATTTTTGAGTAATCCTGCAAACAGACAGAAAGACAGACAGGCAGGCAGGCAGACAGACAGATAGACAGACATGCATGCAGACAGACATACAGACTGACAGGCGGACAGACTGACTGACTGACAGACAGACAGACAGACAGGCAAGCAGGCAGGCAGACAGACAGACAGACAGACAGACAGACTGACTGACTGACTGACAGACAGACAGGCAGACAGACAGGCAGGCAGGCAGGCAGGCAGACAGACAGAAAGACACACAGGCATGCAGACAGACAGACAGACAGACAGACAGACAGACAGGCAGGCAGGCAGACAGACAGACAGACAGGCATGCAGACAGACAGACAGACTGACAAACAGACAGGCAGGCAGGCAGGCAGGCAGGCAGACAGACATACAGACTGACAGGCGGACAGACTGACTGACTGACAGACAGACAGACAGACAGACAGGCAAGCAGGCAGGCAGGCAGACAGACAGACAGACAGACAGACAGACTGACTGACTGACTGACAGACAGACAGACAGACAGGCAGGCAGGCAGGCAGACAGACAGAAAGACACACAGGCATGCAGACAGACAGACAGACAGACAGGCAGGCAGGCAGACAGACAGACAGACAGACAGGCTTGCAGACAGACAGACAGGCCGACAGACAGACATACAGACAGGCATGCAGAGAGACAGACAGACTGACAAACAGACAGGCAGGCAGACAGACATTGAATTCAGTTGGTCATGAACCCTTGGCACAGGCTTGCAGACAAATGAACTTTGAACCCTCTTGAACAGGTAACAGTGGCAACCTCTGGCCTCAGTTGTGCATTAGTGCAGTGGTAAGAAGTACTGTAACAGTGTAAAAGACTTCACAGCTGACACGCAAAACCAAAGTGCAGAGCTATGCCTAAGTGAAACTGGCACACCACAGAGAGGTAGGTTGAAACCACCGGTGGTTTGTGTTACTAGAGAACAGGAATTTTCAAGGATTTTAACCAGAACTTTGATATTTTGAAACTAATTGGAGGGCTCATCTCAGGAAATTCTACCAAAAGGTTTCACCTTTCATCCTGTTTTCGTCCTGTGTGCCACCATGTGTCTTTGTCAAACCTGGTAAATTCAGGGAAATAACATCGCCCTTTTTGCTCTCTGATCCTGTTGTGAGTGATCTTACTCCCCCCCACTTGTGATGTCTACAATTAACCTTTTGATTATACATTTAAAAAGTGACTATGCAAGTATTACAATGGATTAAGCTGCCCATTATAATATTTACTCCATTATTCTATAAAATGTTGCTGTTGTGGTGACATTGTATGTTCTATTCAGACAAAACAGTTTATAAGGACAGCATTTGGTGGCTACTGTGGTCATAAAACATGTATAATATTGCATACATGATGGGCGGCATGGTGGTAAAGTGGTTAGCACTGTCTCCTTACTGCAAGAAGGGTCTAGCTTTCTGTGGAGTTTGCATGTTCTTCCTGTGTCTTCCTGCCACAGTCCAGAGAATTGCAGGTTAATAGCCAGAGACTCTAAATTGTAGAAGTGAACATGAGCATGAATATTTGTTTGTCTCTGTATGTTGGGCCTGCGACGGACTGGCAGCCTGTCAAGGGTGTACCCTGTTCCCCACCCGATGTCAGTATCCCTAACAGCAGAAGCGGTATAGGTCATGGATGGATGGATATCAGTGCATATGTTCATTCAGTATGTTTAGTCTGTATCTCTATGTTACTCTTAATTCTGACAGTGTAAGGAGGGGTGAGTTTGAGAACAAACTGCTCTGGGTTAAAACAGCTAAAAAAAAGAAAAGAAATATATATATATATATATTAAACCAATTTAATTTGAGTAGAATCCAACAAATCTTAGATGTGAACCAAAGATGTGAGACCAAAGAAGGCCCTGATGACAAACATCATTCATCCTAATGACACTTTGGAGATAACGGAGGTGAGGAAAGAAAGGCTCAAAACATTACACTGAATGTGCAAACCAGCAAAAGTTATTGTAATGATGTGCATTGCATCGCAATAACAAAAGTTTGAGTAACATTATTGCTTCACACAAGCAAGGGACATGATGTCTTTATGTTCTGATCTTCATTCCAACACTACACAGTTCCCACTTCATTTTCTGGCTCCACGCATTAACTAGCACCAGTGTTAGATGAGATAATCCTTTATTTGTTCAACAACGGGGACATTTGGGAAGAAACCCCGAAAACATATCACCATTCCACCAATCTGCGGTATCATAAAAACAATTTCTAATGTAGTTGATGATTGACGACGGCAGCCATCAGTCTTCCCCCTCTGGCGCCAGGCGATTTCTTCTGACGACTTGACGTGAACCGACTGGAACCGAGCTGTTTTCTTCTTGTGTAACACTATTATTTAACTTAATATCACACTCTTGGATAATCAACTTTATCAGATAATCCATTTAGCATTATGGTTTACTCTGCCAACAGCCTGGCTACTTTCCAAAGCAGAAAACAATAACCTCAGGATAAATGTCTGGTAGTATTAATAGGTATGTATATGTTACTATTTCTGCCTTAAGCTAACCAAACAAATGAAAAAAACAACAATAAAGAAACGCAAGCAAAAGTATTATAAGAAACAATTCCCAGTGGAACAAGAAATATGAATAGTCAGACAAAACCATTCAATGGAAGTATCTCCAGTTTGAAAATCAGGGAATGCAGCGGAATCCAGAGTCAGACGACATAAACAATGAAATACTGGGGGGAAAAAAGGAGTATAGTCTTAAATGGAGACTATAAAATATAGTTGGATAAAAATATTAGTCTAAAAAAATGTATACCTTTAAAATTCACCGACTTAAAATGTGGAATTATTCCAAGCACATTATTCTTCAAACAGCAAAATC
This sequence comes from Scophthalmus maximus, assembly GCF_022379125.1. NCBI lineage: Eukaryota > Metazoa > Chordata > Actinopteri > Pleuronectiformes > Scophthalmidae > Scophthalmus > Scophthalmus maximus. The sequence goes on along the minus strand of NC_061516.1, from coordinate 14,231,356 downwards.
AGCATGTGTTGAAATTCTTTATTTACAGAATATATTAGTCATAGTAAAAAACGTGTGTCAGTGTTTTTCTATTTCATTTATGTGAGATTTAGTGTAACTGATTAGTTCATCACTCATCTACGTCATGAGACCTCTGACATATTCCCTTAAGACGCTCAGTCAAGACGAAACCTCACTGCCTCTTGGGGAAAAAAAACATTTCTGATTGTAAAAGTTTTTAACAGCTCACCACTTTCGCTGTCATAGTTGCATGACTATGCAACGAAACTCTGCAGGGACAACACAGTTAAGTCACGTGTTTGTTCTTGAATTTTTACAGGGACAGAGCACATTAATACACATTGCTGTGAATTTAATAGAAAGTGTCGCCCTTAAAAAGTGTATGATATTAAATCAGTCAGCAAAACAGGTTTTATAGTGGCATATAGTTCACACTGAATAAGATAAAGTATTAAAACTATTAAAGAGGTGATCCCTCTTTAATACACAACCATACTATATATAGATAGATAGATAGATAGAAAACCCAATGCTATTGTTAGGTTTCTTACAGAACAACTATCTCACTTCTGCCTGAATCATATTGGTGACCACAAGATGCTGAAACACACACACACACAGAGAGGAAAAAAGAAAAAACTCCGGGTTTGTGAGAAACCGAAAGAAAGATCACACATATATATACAGTTTATGAACTTCACCAAAGCATGTTTGTGTTGTGCTCAGACAGGTGTTCATTGCTCCTTGAAGGTAAGCTCAGCTTGAAAGTTTTATAACATGTAACTGATGTTTGAGTTCTATTATTATATAATTTTGGACCCCAGTGTGTGTAAATTTTGAATATTATATTATAACAACTAACAAAAACATGGATGGCAATTACACAGTATAAGCATATAAATATAATAAGTTGCATGACACACTTAGTGTCTAATCAAACTTAATTTTAAAGGTTTGTCAAATCGCTGCAGAGTTGCTGCGTGTTCGACGCGGACTAGTGTTCATAATAAGTTCAGCTCCAATAACTTGTTGGGCACTTTATTTGTGTATGAGTGAGAGAGCTTTTGTAATCAATAACTGGAAGAGATCATTTAATAACACTGTCATGCCTTCTTTGAGTGTGGGACACGTTGACTCATCAGGAAGAGTGCGTTGCACTAACAACGCCTGATGCAACTGTGTCGAGAATACAGGAATATTTTTTTCCTACAGATTAATCCTGACAGAACCAGGCAACCTGAAGGAATAGAAAGAAACAGACTTTAGAGTTTTAAGGCACTTGTAGTCAGTGATGTGGTATGCTGGCAAATTCTGCAATCTGTCGTCGGGTGATTAGGATTTAGGGACTTGCACACTTAAGGGTGCAAGGCAACAAACATAAAGGACACGGTGGTGACAAATGCTTCCTTCCGCACTGAAACTATTTAGAGGAATCAAGGCCCAGCTGATTCCACAAATGTACAACCAGACTACTAACTGTAGTATTACAGAATTTCATAATAAAGGGTATATATGGGGATGCCATGTGGTGAGGAAGTTTTTCTTTCATTAGTGTTAAAAATACTAATGGAATTCCTCTCAGATGTTATTGACTGTTAAGTTCCCGTTAAGAGAACTGACCTGGAGCGCTGTAGTTTGTGTTGGGGGTGACACTGCAGGCCGTTTACCATAACATGTATCATGTGTTTGTTTCAGATGACTGTTTGTCGGCGGGCTCTCATCCTTCTTCTTCTCTCATCCTGTGTGGACTCTGCTCCGTCCCCAGTCCTCCAGATGAATAAGTATAGCAACTCTTTTCGTCTCACGAGGTCCACCCGGACCCATGTCCAGCAGCTGCTGAGGAAATATGTGAGTACAGGAAAAAAACATAAAACACCCTGCTCCCCAGACTGGTCACCTCATTCCTGGCCAAATTTGGACACATCCATCATTAACGTTCCCTAACTACAATTCCTCTCTAATCATTAATCTGTTCACTCTAACAGAAGGAGGAGCAGTTGGGAAATAAGCATTATGAGGACAGAAGTCGACAGTTGAAGGACCTGCCATTGCTTTCTACAGATTTTTACAAATGGCTAAATATGACGGTTAGTATCTGCCTGTGTTTCAAATGGAACCATTTTTTAAAAATCACTTTCTAGTGACCCGCTGTGGTGAGAAAAAACTAAACCTGATGACATCGGCAGAATTGCCTGCTTTTGCAGAATGCAACATTTGAGCGGAATCCCCCTTTTAGAGCATCACGCATAGAGAAATAGTGCACTCATCTGATTATTTCTTGTTGTGCGTGCAGGACTGGGAACGGCTGCATGCAGCTTTCTGGGATATGCAGGCCTACTGGAATATGCTGGAGTGGAAGAATAACCAGCTGGAGAAGGACAGCCACACGGTGGTCCGCACCACTTTACCTCAGAGCATCAAGCACATTCAGCTGGACCTGAGGGACCTGATGAACCGAGTCAGAAGTCAGGTATGCACAGTCCAGAATCCACAAACATTTTATCACCCTTTTTAACCCCTTACAAAGACTCCGGAGGAAGTGACACCAAGAGTAGTCCGATAAAAACCTTTGTTTTCACTTTTTTCCTCAGATGAGTTACGTGAAGGGCTCACAGATGAGGCCAACATCCCCCATGGTACAAACACCCTCAAAACCAGAGAACAGCTCCAACACCGCGTGGGACCGCCGAGTGGAGGGTTACATCATACTTAGGGATCTAGAACTTTACCTCACCAAGCTGGCAAGAGACTTCCTCCTGCTGGCTTCCAAAACACACTTATGACTCAATGCTGAAAAGGAGCACCGTCACCCTGAAGACACACGTGCACACAAACAGACAGAAAGAGCAGAACTGAACTGATAATCAGCATCTGACAGAAAAGTGCAGCAATAGTTAGAACTTTAATCATCAAGCTTTAGTGTTGTGGTCAACACTTTACATGGAGCTCCCTTTTTAGCAAGTCTGCTTTTTTAAAAAAAACAAACATGTATACTAATATTTAAGGGCTTTCTAGGGTATTTCCCAAAGTTTCTCTCTCACCTCTAACTGTAAGTTAGTAATAAGCTCACAATACTGAGAGAACACTTCCCAGAACACAGTTTTCCCCAAGGCTCTCCATCTACTGGACTTTCCAAAGATATATTTACTATTTATTGAAATATTTATTGAATTGTATTTATTTCAAAGTGGTTGTTTTCATTTCTCTTACAGGACAGACACACAGTGTTTTACACAATACTTTTTTGTATTAATAGATAAATATATTTGTGTATGACTGACAATAAAGAGACAAAGCATTTGGAACTGTTATGACTTCATGTTACGATTTTCTAATAATAATAAAAAAGATCATACAACATTGAAGACATTCTGGTAATAATAATGATGTATACTAGTCAATAAGGTAGCTTCCTTATGTTGAGTATGGTGTGTATGCTTGCAGTATCATCCTGTTGGCTGCAAACAACAAATAACAACGTCAACTTCTGAGAAGCAATCCTCCATTTAGTGTTTGCCTGGCAGCTGTTTTCTGTTTCTTCATGTCGTGCTGGTGCGAGGGACAGTCTGCAGAGTGAAATCAGGTTGAACATAGTCAGCTGGCCAAAGTGTTTTTGATGTCAAAACCCCTCCAAGCTTCCCACATGACATTAGAACAGCCACTGACTCACCACTAGCAGATGTCCTCGCTTGCCTTTGGCCACCTTCATCTCTGAGCCCCTGACAAAATCAATGATTCCCTCCTTGGCCCGAGCCACAGCAAACCTAATGCTGCACACCGCACGCAAGAAAACAAATAAAGACAGGGTAAGGATATAAGAACTGAACGGACTTGCAACTCCGCAAGATTTGTGCTGGCAGTGAGGAGCAGTTACACAAGGACTCACCTGCCCGGGCTGATGTTGACATACTCGTACTTGTCGGCCATCATGGCGAGTTTTGTCACCATTTCAATCACATTGTTGCACTGCAGCACAACATCGCCCTGAGGCAGACAGAGCTGGATTCAGAGTTGCTGTATGGTTGTGTATGTAACTGCTAAGTGACTGCTGTGTCCTACTGTACCTTCTGCTTGCTGTCCCCAATGGGCATATGCAGAACAAACATCCCGTCGCTGTGAGAGCTCAAAGAGATGCCTGTTTAAAGAGAAAAGCTGGTTTGGACTGACTGAGCTATGGAACACATTAATCATGATGAATTCATCAATAAGGTCCAGCCACTAAAACTGGAACAATATCTGTCCCAATCTCCTGATTAGATTTCATTGAAAATGGTCAACCCCTCAGTTGAAGATACATTTCTTTGAGAATTTTTTTTTTCTACTACAGGACTACGAGAACTTGGTTGACATGGATATTTCTGCAACACTGCACAGAGAAGGCCAGGTGATGTAGGTATGTAGGAAGTCAAAGAAAAATTTTTACTTGAAAACTAACGAAACGACAGCAATAACTTCTCTCTAGGAGCAGAAAAAAAAAACATGCAATACAAGTACAAGTTCATGGAGATCATAAATCCGAGGACATTACTCAGCAACAAATAACAGATTTCACATATTTTGCACCCCCTCCCCACCTCTCAGAGCTGTGTAGTCAATCCTCTGCTTGATCTTGGTCCTGTCCACCAGCACAGCAAAGGCATTAGTGAGGAGCAGCTGGCGAGGTCGAGGCTTGAAACCCCTCCTGTCATACTTAACGACTGACGCCCCATACTGCGGAGCACAAAGATACACATTACTGCCGGGCGGCAGGTATTATCATCATCATCATCATTTAAAAAATGTCCAGTCCCACCTGCACTTTGTCATTTCCGAGGGTCTGGGTGACTTTAAGGTTGATATGCTCACGTTCTATATAAAGCAACGGGAGAGCTGTTACTGTTACATGTTTTTGGTACATCTTCTGTACGGTGTTTAGTATGTACAGAGGTGATGAATGCATGTACTGTACGAACACGCACCAAGTCGGGAGTCCAAAAACAGCCTGCCAACACTCTGAGGGTAGCTGTCTTTCTGATCTTTGAAGATCTCACTGGCCACAACTTTCTGCACCATCTACAGGAGGGAGAAAACCACGACGCAAAAAGTAAATATGAGAAGGGTAATCATCTTTTTTTTTTTTAAAGCTTTGTGCATTTTGTAGTCAACGTACCTGCTTTTTCCATTCAGGCTGGACCCTCCTGCAAAACACCATGACCATGTTTCTCATGTTGAGCATCCGCAGGTGCTCGGAGGCCTGTTGGGCACCGTGGATTTTACAAAGCAGAATTTGGATTGATAACTCTACAGATTCTTACATGTATGTGTTATTACTTTTATCTGTCTATCTGTCTTGTGGGTAAGGGCAGTTTTGTACCTCAACGAGGGAGGGAGGAGGTGTCGGCCAGCTTTTGTCCAAAACACTCTTGGGCAGGTTTTGACGTAGGTTCTTCAGGAAGGAGTAGCGTACATGATCCAGGAAATACTCATTCTCAGGGCAGTATTCCTCATGACGGTAGATGAAGCCTTTTATGAACCTGATTAATAGAAAAGACAGGATGCCCAAAAGGGAAATAACTATAGATGCAAAACGCAGTCTCAAAATATAGATATGGAAACAAACGGCAACAAAGCACCTGCGGATTAAGTCAGCAGCCTGTCGACGCCTCTTAGCCCTCCTGCGTGCTTTCATCCCTCGCCACCCAGACTGGATCACTATCACTACATGTACACACACATGCATATATCAACACCAAGATAACGGTTATACTCAGCCAAAGAAAACATCCCATGGTTAGTATAGCACAGTTTACTGAAAAAGAAAGCTTAGGCCGAAAACAGCAATGTTGGAAAAGTGAAATAAATTAAAAATATATATGGAATTTCAAACAAAACACACAAGCATGTACACTCAGATAAACACATAAGCTGGAATGTGGACCATCTGGTCCAGTGAATGAAACTCCCAAAAGCCTTTTTATGTGCACGTACAAACTTTTAACAAAGCAGATATTACAAAATAACAATGAAAGAAAATCCAAAATCAATATTTATGAAAAAGGAAAGAAAAATATCAACCGGGTAAAACCGTTTGTTTGGAAGACTAAAAACCAAAAGCATCAAAATTATACGAGCACCAGATATCCAAACACAACAACCCTGACAGAGATCTGTGAGCAGTTGACAGTGGGAGGTGCTCTGACCTGCGCGCCTGATGCGTTGGTACTTGGCCCTCTCCCTGTAGCCTCTCCATGACGTCTGCAGAGTCAGAGCTGCAGCAAAACAAAGAGGAGAGACTAAGGTGGATTCATGCTTTTCAATTACGCCATTCCAGAGGTCCTGCTGTGGACGCTTCTGGCAAAGCGACCAATTCATAGTTCAGTGAAGGATGTTGTTAAATATGTTGTGATTTACCAGGTCATGTTGGGTACTTTTTATTTATTACAAAATAATTGTGTTTAAAATATATTCATTGTGATAGAGGGTGATGTCTGCACTGAGGAGACAGTTCGCTGTGGACACAATAGTATGAATATCTCACGATGAGTTGCAATCCAATAGAACAATACCACAAACTATAACCTCAAAAGGGTTTTATTATCTTCTCTCTGACACCCTACATGCATTACAATTTTTTTAATTCAAAATGACTGAGTCATTATTTTCCATTTAAGCTCAGTTGTGATATGTTTCCAAACTTGAACCACTGGTACTTACCGATCTCTGGCTTTTTTGCTTCTAGTGCATCCTCAGTAGTGAAGAGAGTTTTGGGGAAACGGATGAAGATTTTTGATCTGCAGAAAGTAGACGGAAAAAAGTCTAATCACCACAAAGGTGATACTGCACCCATGCATGGAATGTATTCATGCAACACATTTCATCTCTAACTGGGAAGTGAAATGTTGCCACCTCTTCCTCGCTCTAAAACAACACGTCACCTGCCCAGTTTGTACTCCTCGGGTTTGTAGCCCAGGTGGTTGACCAGCGTGGACACACCATCAACTAGTCTCCCATGCCAGTTGGGCCACGTCTCTGGACACAGGGGCTTATACCTGAGGGAATTTTGCAGGTCATCATAATGATCGGAAGGACGAACTCAGGGTAAAGTGATGAACAGTCACAGAGTGTCAGCCACCTCTGCAGGAAGGCTTCAAAACGACGGCGATAGGCAAAGCCAGCTCTCCTGACCCTCAGGTTTTCCATCAGGCCCAGGTACTTCACCTGGTGTCGGACCAGCACTTCATCGAACCTTCCTGCAGGGAGAGATCTTGTTCACTGCTACCAATGGTATATTTACACACAGATTACACTATATTATACTATATATTATTACATTAGATTATATACAGAATGTTCTCAAGAAGTTAATGAGTCCTCCATGTACCTTTTTTTATTTAAGTGATAAACCTTGTTGTTTTCTGGTTGTATTTTTGGCTTAATTCCCCTAAGCTTGCTTAATTTATTTCACATAAAAATGCTTCAGGGGGACATAATTTATTGTCCCCTGGGAACCTTTTATTGTAAAACATCTACAGGATTGTTGAGCTTTATTAACAGCAGCAGTGACCCCAAAGGAAGAGTGAATCTAAATGAATCCATTACACTTCTATGACACTTCTTTTAAAATGAGGAAATTATTTATCATGTGGGCCATTGCAGTACATGCATTTAATTTTTTTTTTTACCCCTTTTATTCCTCGATCGTTATTTATAATCTGCCTTAATTTGTTCGAACGTGTTCTTTTTGAGACCTGGACAGTAAAAACTGCTTTTATCTGATAATAACAGTACTGTAATATGTAGTACAACACAACTCAATGTATAAAAGTGTACCCGACTGCTTGGCATCGTTAGGTTTGATACAGCGCACGTAGGAGGGCTCTTTAGACATGAGGATCTCCATGAGTTTCAGCAGGCTGTTTTTAAACTGCGTGGCAGCCTACAGGACAGATGGAGGAAAAACAAAGAAACTTTCTTTATTTCCACAATCAATAAATCATGGAAATACTTTTGATTTAAAATTACAACTGAAAGTTACTAAAGCAACTAAAACAGGAAGAAAGAGAGTGAGAGAGAGAGAGAGAGAGAGAGAGAGAGAGAGGGAGGGAGGGAGAGAGGGATTTAAAATATTCCGTGAACAAAAGTTTTGGTGTCATCAAAAATATATGTAGAAAAAATAACAAACAGAAAAACTGAAGAAATGAGAATAAATAATAAAAGTAAACAATTCTGAAGCACAGAGAGACAGAAATAGAGAAGTGAGAATGAATCTCACCATCTCTGGGCGTTTCTGGTCCATCACCTCCTCTCTGCGGAAGCAGTGACTCAGTATCTGGTTGTCTGACTGGCACATGACCTGAACAGAGACCAGACCGTGAAACCACATATCAACACATCACCCGTCACAGGACACACACACACAGATTGATAAAGGCTGCGATGAGGCTAAACCTTGACCCTTTTCCCTAATGCTCACCTCTTTCAGGTTCCTGCTCAGCAAATCGTTGTTCTTTTCAAGAAAACCTGAATTAGATATAAATAACACTGCAGTTGGTCATTCAGGGATCAGTGGCTCGTGGGCCATGCTCTGTAATAAGTGTCGCCCCTTGCAATGACACACAACTCAGTCGGTTGAGTTACAGCTTACCATTGACATTATAGTTGACCTCTCCAGCATAATGCAGCAGTCTGAATTCCTCCCTACTCATTACCCTGCGAGTCTTTCCATTTGCCAATTTGTGACTGAAATAGGTAAACAGCATGTGAATCCATAGTAAGGAGAGTATTTGTACTGTAGGTCTATGTCAAATAACAATAGATAATAAGATGATGCTTACGTGACAAAATGGGGATGGCCGCCCAGTGTGTCCTCCAGCTTCTCTAAAAAGGAGACATCGCAAGTCTCTCCAGGTCTCAGACACTCCTCATCCTGAAAGACAGTCACACTCGTCAACTTACAGAAAACTTCAAAGATGGAAGCACAGGCAGCACCATATACAGAAAAAAACTAGAAGTTGTCTGATATGTACCAGGATGGAGATGATGCCTTTGTGCTTCTCTTCTATCAGGTCACAGATGATCTTGTTGTCAAAGTACTGCACCGTCTCCCACTGAAACAGGGAAGAGCGGCTTGTATTAACATGAAAATGTCTAAGTCAATAAGCATGTCAAACGTATTTGTTATGGCCACCCCCCCCCCCCCCCCCCCCCCCCCCCCCCCCCCCCCCCCCCCAATGGACTTACTGCAATTCCTTCTGTCTCATACTCCTCCTGCTCAGATCTGAGGGTGAGCTCAATGAAGAGCTGCTGGAGCTTCTCGTTGCAGTAGTTGATGCAGAACTGCTCAAAGCTGGAGGAAGAAATATAAAGAGCAACGAGGTGAAACGCGTACATGCATAACGTGCAGACGCTATGTGCATTTGTGACTGCGACTGATGTTTGAGTCTGATTCATAACGTGTGATGATACCTGTTGTGCTGAAGGACTTCAAAGCCATATATATCAAGAAGTCCTATAACTGAGGAGGCCTTACTGCTGTGGTAGATTTCATCCTGCATAACATATAGAATACACATCACGTAATTGATGGCAAAACACACCTACAGCGGTAACAACATGACGATGGCCTGTCCACTACTGTCTTTTGAGGTGTTATCAGAGCTGCTACTGCACCTTCAGAGCCAGCGACTGGTTGATCTTCTCCACCAGCCAAGTGAACGTCCGACCATACACAGCCTTGGCCAGGGCATCACGCGCAGACATTGCCTGCTCAAAATTGAGCGGGCTGACCATCTGTGATGAACGCAAAACACAGAATTGAAAAAAAACCCACAATACACAGCAGGCAGCCGCAAACATGTGGAACAAGGACAGAAAGACTGTCACCTCCTCCCCTTTGGCAGTGAGTTTCTTGTGAGTGAGTGCCTCCCTCAGGGCAGAGTCATCAACACCCAGCAGCTGGAGAACAAGAACACATCTGTCATGAGCAATGCCTTTTTGCGACTGTTTGTGCTTATTTGAACGGCGGAATCGTTCTGACCTTCCCAAGATTTGTTATCGTGGTCTCAGTGGTGATATAAGTTTCTCCTTCCTCCCCTTCCCCAAGCTGTGTGTTTCCAAGATGGAGAACACCGGCGATGATGTTCAGCAATTTCTGAGGTCAGACACAAACAGTTTACATCAATCTCACCGATGAATTTGTTTTCTGACCAAATGAATTTTTGGGGAGCAATCACAAGAGTCACGGAGAATATGATCATTAACACACCATCAGAGGGAAAAAGTATAATTTTGCAAAACAACTCATATTTGAATGGTCAACATAAAAAAAAAAAAACTGAATTAGAAATGCTAAGCCCTGAGGATGCATGCATATTTTTTTATGAAATACTGATACAGAATACAGATTTTCTTTTACAATTAAAATTGCACAAAATTACGTAGTTTAAACTTGTCTTTTCAATTTTTGGGAGTTGTCCTGAATGTTTTTATGCTGATAAGAGATGTGATGTTTGGCCAGTGTAAAGAATGTAACATAAGAGGCAGTGGACATATTCATGACTGAAAATAAAATTCCAAGTAAACTGAAAATTGGCCCTGCGATAGGCTGGCGACCTGTCCAAGGTGTACCCCGCCTCTCGCCCAATGTTAGCTGGGATTGGCTCCAGCCCCCCCGTGACCCTTAAATGGATAAAGCGGTAGACGATGGATGGATGAATGGTAAACTGAAAATTGTTAGAACATAGCTTATCTTGGATTTATTTTTACTCTGAATCTAGAGTTGAAACTGTCCCACTTTAATTTGGTGAATGTGGTAAACCAGAGAATATGAGTGAAAAACAAAAGAGCGGAGTTGTTCCCTATATGAGGACATTGATCATGATAACTACTGACCTGCACTTCTTCCTCAGTGAAGCCAATAACAGACAGGCCCTTCATCACAACTTTCCAATTATTCTTGTCACTAATGGAGCTGACTCTGGGACAGTTACCCTGGAAAGACAAGTAAAATGTTACACCACAACTGATGCTATAATTGCATGGAGCTTACACACAAACACACACACACAGACACACACACACACAAACACACACACACACACACACACACACACACACACACACACACACACACACACACACACACACACACACACACACACACACACACACACACACACACACCTTGACCAGATAGTGGTAGTTCTGGGGATTTCTTTCCAGGTCCAGTGTGTTGAGCAGGTCCTCATCCCCTCCATCCAGAAGCTGGTAAAAGATGTGGAAGTTCCTCTCACCGTGGTTCTGGTGTACTACACGAGATTTCTCCAGCAGGTAGTTCAGGATGTGACCACCCACTGGTGCCCCCTTGGAGAGATTACAGAAAAAGATTAGGTAGATGATAACAACTGTGAAACAGGTATTCTGTTGTTAGAGTCACTGTCTTTGATATAACTACATTATAACTACATTAACGTGATTATTTTTTGTGATGATTACGTATTTCTATAGAGAACAGGAAAGCTAAGAAGGGAGTGTTTACCCTGAAGTCGAACTGGACATCCATGTATTTCCCAAAGCGACTGGAGTTGTCATTCCTCAGTGTTTTGGCGTTGCCAAATGCCTACACAAAGCAAGGGAGTGACGGAATTAGATAATAGCATTCCTACAGTATATTGGGGAAGATAAATAAGTCTAAATTCACTGTGCTTTTGAGAGTGATACTGGCTGTTTTCAGTTCCAAAATGCCAAAGCTTAAACACCTCCAGGACGGGGTTGGACTGTAGTAGGCGGTCACCAAGGGCGGCCATGCGATCATTAGTGGGACAGGTGACAGCGTAGTACAGGAGGATCTTCTTGGAGGTCTCCGTTTTACCTGCTCCACTCTCACCCGATATGAGAATACACTGGTCTTTCCTCTCGGTCCGCATCGCTCGATACGTGTTGTCTGACACGGCATAGCTGAGGGAAAACAGTTCAACGTACAGTTAGATCATCGTGATGGAGTGCAATGCAGAATGACTAAGAAAGCTGTTCCGCTGTTCATTTCATGTTGGGGTGAACATTATAAAATTACATTTCCCTACTTTTTAGTTGTACTAATATTCACATTTTATCAAAGTAATTGTCTAACAAATCCCATGAATCCATAGATTTATATAGATACTTAAAAATAAAGCAGCTTTAACATTTCTGTGATTGAATATTAATGGTATGAGGCAAAATGAATAGTCATTAAGAATTGTAATTATTTCGGTGGGAGTTTGATGTTAATTGTATTCAGATATTCACTGATACATATTAACTGAGCTGTACAAAGCCTGTTAGCAGTCATAAATCATAGTATATCATTGAATGCCAATGACGTCTTGATAAATCTTGTTAGACTCAATTTCCCCCGTGAATGAAGTATTTCTGATTCTGATTCTGACTGATCACAGTGAATCAGTTTTATGATGATTGTCATGGCAGCTGACGGCAGAGGACTTTGGTTAAAAATGTCTGAGGAAAAATTAGTTGACTCACATGTGAGGGGATATTTCGTAGAAGCTGACCCCTCTGTAGCGTTCCATCTGCGGCTTGGAGTAGATCTCCAGCTCCTTGTAAGGGTTCACTGACACCAGCACGGAGCCAATGTATGTCTGCACCAAGATGTTAGAAGAACAGCCAATATATTCAAATATGTCCCAGCACACCGGTTAAAAATGTTTAGGAATGAACGACCAGCTTCCTTACATAGATGAGGTTTTCTTTGAAGCGTCGCCGCAGGTTCTCTATGAAGGCTGCCTCACTGTTGTGGTTCTCCAGCAAGACAAAGTCCTGCACCCCGACCCTGTCGCGCGCAGTCAAGGCACTCTCCATCACCAGGCGCACTCTTCCTTCAACATCAACCTCCTTCAGGAAGACAGAGGGAGAGACATTACAGAGAGTCACACAAATGGAGCAGCTGCTGATGAGAGGCGGTTATTCTGGTTCAGTGCTGTAGAAAGCCTGCCCTGTTTAACAGTTTGTATTTGGTGAATAGGAAACAAGTTTACTGAAAGAAGTTATGGTGGATCCATGTGATGCGTCACATCTTCTAAATAAAAAGGGAAATGATTTTTGTTCTTGGTAAATCTGACATCTCTCTAGTTGACGTAGTTACACTGCTGACAAGCAGGGGGCACAAAAGGACCATTCCAATGTATCCGATGCAAACTATGTACACCCAGTTTAGAAAGAATTAATATCTGGTGCTCAGTATTACAATAATTGCTGCATAAAACATTTCAAGAAAGAAAGTATTCATGAAGTGAGACGATATGTTTTTTCAAAAAGATAGTCAGAATATCAGAGCGAATGAGTGGAGACTCCCAGAAAACATTACATACGAGTAAAAGTTGTTCCGCTGAGCCTCGCCAAGATTAAACAATGGAGACATTTAAGGCATCCCAACGATAAACAGACACAATAGACTTGTCTATTATGTGATCAGTGAGATAGTGTATTATGATGTATGCACAGTACACACAGCTCAATATCACCAGCCGGGGTTTAACCATTGTTGCGAGGAAGAGGTGTGTACATGTCAACCCTAGTGTGATAGCAAACATCATGTGAAATTCACAGATATTCGCAAAAGTATACTACACACGCGGCCACATGCACAGTCATGCCCATCCACATACAAAGAGATAAAAAAAAAGATGTCAGTAGTCAATACTCACTGATGATATGTATCCAGTCACACACAGGAATGTGTAATCAATGTTTTACACCCCAACCAAACCAGCTGTACTGTCTTCAGTATCAAAACTGAGAAAAGCCCCACTGTTTTTTTTCATGAATAAAATAATAAAAGAAATAAACAAAAAGTGGAACAAAGGGGCTCGGCTTCCACAGGACTTCTGTTGTTCTCGAATGCAAGAGCATCTCAGGGGTCTCATTTGGCGGCTTAATGCCAGTAAAAGGTCATTAATCCTTCAATAAACAAGAGGACAACAGTGGAAGACGGCCAAGGAGGGAGAGCAAAGGAAAAGTCAATGGACACTTCCACTGTAGCCCCCTCCTCCTGGCTTCACCTTGGAGTATTGTTCTCCCACTCCGCTCCTGCAGGTGGGCTTCCTACAGATAGCCATTACGGTCCACAGTCAGATTTTCCAAAGGATACAACAAAGGAATGCTCGGGTCAGGTTTGGGGCAGGCGTTCAGTGGATACCACCAATTGTTTCTGTGCTGTGTGTCAGCTGCTGAAAATGCAGAATTCAGCATACCTGCCCAACCCTTTCCATTCATAACCATGAGAAAAAAATGTAATTAGTAATACAAACACAAAAGTATCCATATGTAGCCTGAGGGGAGAGGATGTAGTGAAGGTGCAGCTGTAGCCAAATACAACATTTCCCATGATTCTTTGATGTGCTTAATAAATTGAGCTCTACTGATTTTTTTCCCCTCACTCAGGTTATCTGCATGAATTGCACAAGAATATTTACACTTTCTATAGTTTGTGTGTTGCTTATCACATGTCATGTCATATACTGTAGCTTCAGATGGGTTTACACATTATTATGAAACTTGGAAAACGCCTGCATGTGTTCATGGTAGATGACAATGACCCTGACTATCTTTGGTTCCGTCGTTCTCAGGTCTCAAACCTTTCTGTGTTAATCTCTGATGGTATTCAGCTGTACTACAGTAGCTGCTGAGCTGACAGTGTCAACTGTGTAACTGTCTGAAGCACCCAATGGTATTTATGATAACTTGTTTTTTCTACTAATTGTGCACTGGTACATAGTTGGACTTTCCAAACAACAAAACTCTGTTTCCTCTCATGACTCGGGCATCTATCTCTCAGTGGTCATGTGTTGCTTTTTCTTCTTCTTTTATCCCAGGAATTTTATTACCACAACATGTCGCATAATCTCAGTGGAAATCTTAGAGGATTTGAAAATAGTTCTTGAAGACACCTTGGCGGAGATACCAAAAGGGGGCTACAGGTCTCGGGTTAGTGATTTAATCACAAAACAATGTAATCGTTGCAGTTACCGAGGCTTGCTTGTTACAGCGGCAAGAGTCTGAACAAAGTGACTCACTCCGCGCTTGAGTGCTCAATGTGGGATTTGACTCAGTGTACCAGGGAGCTTCGGTGGAATCCGCAGGTTTGAAGGGGCAGCTGCAGTGACAACCACCGAGGAGACTAACCTAACAGTGGGACTTGGCTCCGGGCCCCATGACTAAGCTCTGTTGGGCCGACTCCATTCGGATTGTCTTCCTTATATGGCGTGCCCTACCAGGGCGAGCTGCTCTGGTACCACAGCTGGCTCCCTACGGCCGATGTGCCAGTAATGGCTATGATGGAAAAATACCAAGTTTATGCTCTTTGGGCTGCTTGAGTTGATGTTTATACAAAAACCAAAATACACTATGACTCATGCTGTACACAGGCAAATTTAGAAAAAATAAATAAAACTCCTAGTGACTCATTGTTCTGTTTTGCTTTCCCTCCATGAGAGGGGCAGTGAACTGGTGGGTCAGAACTTGTGCTTTACTGTATAGGATAATGTACACACATGCAGTCACCAAACATGAAAACATAGTTAAGAGCATCACAGCAGTCAGGATCTTACCCTGCCTTGGTACCTCATCCTGTCCTGTTGTTGCTGGAAGAAGACTGAACTGGTGGTCCCCCCAGGGCTGGTGCCCCTCCTCCTGTGTCAGACAAACTCCTTAACTGTCACTTCTCTTCCACCTTTGCCCATGGGCAACAGCTTCAGGTAACTTAATTTCCCCCGTCAGTCACTTTCTCTCAACCTCTTTCTCCACGTCTTCCCTCCTCCTCGTCTGGCTCCCCTGTGAGGACAAAGCACAGGCCAAAACACCAACAGCTCCTCTTGTTTATACCTTCAATTCATCTTCCCTTTGACAGGTCAAAATAACTTTCTGCCCTCTCCACAAGTCTCTCTCCTTCCTTCTAAGCCACAGTGCATGAAACAAGGGCAGGAACCTCCACTCACACGTCACACAAACTGGGCGAAGAAAAAAAAAAGGCAAGGGAAAGTATGCTGCTGGATAATGTAAAAAAAAAAAAAAAAGAAAGAAAAGGGGCCAGAAAAACAGTGCTGAGAGGGTTTGGAAAAATTTGCTAAGAGCCCCAAACTGCAAACCTGTAATCACGCAACAGCTATATAAAAAGGAAAAAAACAGACATCACATGATGAGATCTAACTACATTCTTTCTTTCCTTCCCTCCCTTTTTTTAGTTTGCTCCCTCCCTTTTCTCCCACAAGCCGAGACAGATTCACAGGGGATGTGAGCTATGGAAGTGTTTCACCACCAAGACTGTTTGCTTCTAGATGGCTGTCTTCCGCTGTTGATGAAACGACTCACACCCGCATCCAAAACATCACTTTGCAGATATCTGAAAGTCTGATCTGATATTAGTCTGAAACTAGTCGGATGTTTTTTCATGGCATATTCATAATGAGACAGATTCATATTCTCAATAGCAATAATCTAACATAAAACTGTCCACACAGAGTATCAGATGTCTCTTTTTTCCCCCTCCCATTTTAGGCATTTTTTGGGGGAGTGCAAACAAGGCCAAATAGTCTCTATGAGAGAACAGCGCCCTCCTCTGGATTCCCTCCCTTAACTTGCCTCTCACCTCCTTTCCCCTCCACTCTGACTCCACGCCTCACTCTATTTCCCTTGCCAGCATCACCAAATATCCAACGCTGAGGAATCTGAATAATGTTACCCAGATGGAGAAAGTCTCCTGCTCTTTCTCTTAATCTCTAGCTGTCACAATGGTGTTTCAAGGGAGGGGAAATATTTCTATGCTGCTGCCTCACTATCACTCACACACTTGCATGTATGTAGCATAGACAAACAGGGAGGAAGGGACTAACTTTTGATGCCCTGTCCCCTTTACTGTACACGGAAAGTTAGACGTTAATTAATTTCTGAGCCTCCGTGGTTTGCATTCGCCGTCAATTGTATGAGCTCCATTCACCAGCATCACGTCAAATGATCGCTTTGTATAGAGCACAAAAATCAAAAGAGACTCATACAATGAGGTGATAGTTGATCATTTAGTCGGCAAAGAACAGTTGACTATAGCAGAATGGGAGGTATTGTTGTTCCCACCCCCCCATCAAAACCAAACAATGTAGAGAGGAAATAGTCTGGATGAGACGTTATGTGGCCTGTAGATTACACTTCAGGATGCACTGAGTTTTTGGCAATAATGCTTCTGAATAATAACTAAATAAATATTAAAGATTATTCATACCGAAAAATTGTGCCTATACCTGGAACCACTGCAACGTGCATCCATCATTTGTGAGTTCCTCGTCCAGGCTCATGCACTGGTTTCCCGCCACTGTTTGTAATATGGAGCTTTGTTTTTCTAATCTGAACCCTCACCTTGGACAAATGTCCCCAAATTATTATCATTATTATTTTGAACTATTCTACTGATAGGTGGACCCTCTAAAACCTTGGTTTGGGTATTTTTTAAGTCCTACTAGTCTTTTGGATTAATCAGAAAGGTGAAATGGAAATGTACTTGGGTCATAACCACACACAGGTGTCTCACACACAAATATAACAGATATATTGCTGCAGGATTTTTGACTTACTTTTGAAGGGTATCCAAGACATACCATGCTAGAATTGCATGCATCTGGAAAACGTGAGGGAACTCGCCAAACACATCTGGTTTCTCTACTCTGCACACACTACACACAACAGCATCTGGCAAAAACCCACCAGCCAGCCTTAGTCAATCAGAGAGAAACTACAGTTTCATTGTTAAGTCCATCTTCATTACCTAAGCCGTGTTATTTTTCAGCTGAGATTTTTTTCCCCTCAATTGGCGTTCCTATCTTTGTTTAGCAGTTCCTGTAAGAAAGACTTCCTTCCTGGCCGTTTCCTGAGGTTTAGGATCTTCCTTCGTGAGCATTTGCTTGAACCCGATTCTTATCTGAACTCTACCTTGCAACGTTTTATATTCAGTCCCCTGTATGTGGACATGATTAGTTTCAAATACAGAGAACCCAGAGTGCTATGTTTAATGAATTGGAATCTAACACTTGCCAAAACCGTAGCTGCCATTAAAATATGTAAGGCAGGACCAAGGAGGACATGCACTTTCTATCCATTTCAACTGTCACTACACCCCCTCCTGCGAAACTCAAAACACTGTAAAATATGCACACTATTCATGTAACTTTATAGTATTGCAAAAGCAAGAAAAGTAAGTTAAGCATGTAGCTCCTCTCTATGTATTTCTTTTTTGCAGCTACAGCCCTCTGCCTGACTTCAATTTCATGTAATCGCATTAAAAACTGAAAAACTAATTTCAAAAATGTGACATCCAGAGATCCTGGCATAACCTCCCCTGTCATAAACTGACTGTCTGGGTGCACAGTGTTTGAGACAGAGGTATAATAATGGCTTTTCCTCATTTTCTATTCAAATTACTAAGGTTTTCCGATTCAGCGTAACAATGAATCACAGAAGAATGATGACTTATCTGGGTGGAGTGGAAAAATTTCTCTTCTCTTTCTCTCTTCTCCCACTCTCACTTTCTCGCACTCACAGGCAGACAGGTTATGCGACAGAATAAATTAGATATGAAACTTTGCATGTATCTCGCTCATCTACATCTCACCATGCTAACCTTTACATCTTCAAATAGTCCATTTCACTCTTTCTTCTTTCCTTCCCGTCTCTGACTTGTGATGCTGCATTATTCATGACTCAGGGTAGAGCTGTTTTGAAGTTCCATGTGAAGTAAACAAAAAAATGAAAAATATATTTGACGGTTACCTAATCTAGTTTCCCTATACTGTTCATTATGCCCTTGGTGTAGACGCCATTTTCCACCTATTATCCACCTGTGCTGAGCTCCTACAGCACCCATCTGCCGTCCCTTTCACCTCGCTCTCACCCCTCCCGCCTCTCATCCCCCAGATACCCATTACACCACCAAGTCTACTCCATGAATTGATCAATGTGTAAAGAAAAACCCTGTAAACCATCAAACTGTGAAAACACATTTGTATATGTAGCAGGACTTTGAGGGGGAAAAACGACACAAGCAGAACAAATATCTGCTGAGGATGCAGTAATATCATATCTGTTTTCAGTCAACGTGTGGATAATTTAAAAAAAGGTCAATAATGTAACTTCCCTTGCGTGATCGGTGTAGCAACAAGCATGAGGTATCACAACATCAACTCTTTCCCTGTCCTAAATTATAGGAAGGCTTAGGGCTCTTCCTAGTGGTAACAATATCCATTACACTGAACTGGCTCCCAATCCCTCTGTTTTACTAAGAGGTATGGATTGTGATTAAATCGTATTCCCATGAGCTGAATCTGAATGAGCTTGCTGACTCTTTATCTATAGCATCACAGACACGTGAGCATTTCCCTGTCTACGTTCATAAAAGGACACGACAAGAACAGAACTCATGGCTGCATCTGTAACAAGTGAATTTCCCCGATGTGGGATAAATAAAGCCTTATCCCATATTATCTTATTTTATCGTATTTGCATGCAAGAGTTTGCTCATAAAACATTTGGCACTGTGACTGTTTTACTTTTATTTCTTCCACCACCTAGTAAAGATAATTGCATGTACTGTATTTAGCACCTAAAAACACAGACAGAAACACACACTGTGCATAGAAATACACCTACCTGTTTGTATTTAATAATCAGAGGCATATGATGAAGTGTCTCCCATATCATATCCTTCTACAGCAGCAGCAGTCTGGTGGTTGCCACTGTTTCGGTTACGTCTGGATGTGAAGCTCCTCACTGCCAGGGCTGACTTTCTTGTCCCAGCAACCTGGTCTAAACGCACTCCCACTCGGAACCGCTGAACCCTAACGGATACAATTACTGCACAGCAAAGGTATTTTCTAAAAAAAATAAAAAAATAATAATTAATACATTTTTCAAAAAAATTATGAAAAAGGTTGAATTCTTTATGGGAAGTACAAACTCTGACCGTGGTAAACTCTGCACACTCTGCAAAGGAAAGAGGAGATTCCAGGCGGATCGGGTCCGGTACATCCGCTAGGGGGCGACAACGCTGAAGTCAACGACAGCAGGAGAAGTAATGAGATGTGATGCAGATGACTGATGTCTGCCTCAGCTGAGGGAGGGGAGGCTGCACGTTGGTGCACCGTGAACGTACACAGGCCAATTTATGACATATCTTACCAATAGAAAACATAGTTGTACACGACTATGCTTTGATATAGGCTTCGGACCACAAGGGTCCTGCAAATGCTGTAGTCTCATTACCCTTTGTGATGTTTATTAATTTAATGAGTTTTAAATGATTTTTTATCAGTGTGTTCTTGTTTTTGTTGTTGTTGCTGTAGTTCAGCTTGTTTGTTGTGATTGATGCCTCTTCTTCATTCAAAAATGTTATATTTATTTTGCCAACTCCAGGCCTATGATAACAATACGACACAGCACTCGACCCATAGAGTTTGTTGATGCTCAGTAGCTACTGTATTGTTGTTTGAATGCCTTTTTTCACTTTGGACTAACTGGGATCCGGTGAAACTGTTGACAACCGTAATATGAACAGTTAGCTATTTCTTATATATATATAATATATAATAATATATAATGTGAAGCTGACCGCTAATTATCAGAGCAAAGTTTCAACGCCAAACTTTTTGACAAACTTTTGAAACACTCTTTTGAATTCATTAGCTTATACACTCCCTGGTTAATAATATCGTGATGAGATGAAATCATACACTAAGCTAGTAATGTAGCATACTAATCAAGCTAGCTTGATATTACAATAACTGCAATTCACATACATATCTGTACTTTAAGTTAGTTTAACCCCATGGGAATATTGTGTTGTCCTGAAACATACTCTCTTCAGGCGAATTGCAATTTTGTTATTTTTTTGTTCATGTTGTTCCTAAAGAAAGAAAAGAAAAACAAAGTTTGGTCGTGACACGCAACGCGCAGTAACGCCAGCTAATGTCGAGCGACCCCCGGCACGCGCACCGCCGGTGATGTAACCGCACTTTGTTTTGACGTTTTATCCGGAGGGATTGTGAAATAGTTTATCTAATATCTGCCTGCATTACGGGTGATTACGGAATAATACTACAACAACAACAAAAACTAGTGAGTGAATGCTGAAGAATCATCATCATCAGCAGCAGCAGCAGCAGCAGCAGCTAGCAGCAGCAGCAGGGGACTGGGGAGCTAGCAGCTAGGAGCTAGCAGCTAACAGCAGCAGCTAGCATCAGCAGCAGCAGCAGCAGCAGGGGACTGGGGAGCTAGCAGCTAACAGCAGCAGCTAGCAGCAGCAGCTAGCAGCAGCAGCTAGCAGCAGCAGGGGACTGGGGAGCTAGCAGCTAACAGCAGCAGCTAGCAGCAGCAGCAGCAGCAGCAGCAGGGGACTGGGGAGCTAGCAGCTAACAGCAGCAGCTAGCAGCAGCAGCAGCAGCAGCAGGGGACTGGGGAGCTAGCAGCTAACAGCAGCAGCTAGCAGCAGCAGCAGCAGCAGCAGCAGGGGACTGGGGAGCTAGCAGCTAACAGCAGCAGCTAGCAGCAGCAGCAGCAGGGGACTGGGCAGCTAGCAGCAGCAGCAGCGACCTGCTGCAGTTGTGTGAGCGCGCCGCTGGGTGAGTCCCTCTCTCCGCCGCAGCTCCCTTTTCCCGAAGAAAAGAAGAGGGCAACTAGGTCCGGGGAGGAGGAGGAGGAGGAGGGCCGCCGCCATTATCGTTAGAGCTGGCCGGAGAACACCACTTTCACACGCGCGATCTGCTCGAGACGTGACCGGGACAAGAAGTGAATTCTCCCGTTGCGGCGGAAGAGGATTAGTGAGACGAGGCGACTGCGACGAACCCGCCGTCGTCTCGTGTGCGCGACCGGCCCGGCGTTACGTAGAGGCACAACAATGGACAGAATAATGATTGAAAAAGCAACGTGGTGAAGAAGAAGCGAGAAGAGGACGGGCTGGGCAGATCGTTTTTTCTTCTTATTTTTCTTATAAATATACGGCCGAATCCCTCATGCGGATGGAGCTCTCGCCACATCAACGTCGGATTGTTCGATTCTTCGGGACCATTTATTCCCCTCTTTCCCCGCGGTCCAACTGCAGCGATGCTAAATAAAGAGCACCCTGACGTGGGTAATTGATATCTAAAAGAAGAAGATTAAAAATAAAATAATAATCTAATGACCTCATCGCACGAGTCGCGGCGTTTACTCGGTGTTATCTGTGAACCGAGGCGAGCCCGGTGGATTCTGCGGCTTTCTGCCTGTGCACATCAGGCGGCGAGGGCTGCGGCAAGCGCTGGCCTGACAGATGCGAGCGGAGAAAGGGGAGAACTGCGATGGTATGTATGTGCCCGACACCCTCCGCTTCCCGGGTCGTCTTCTGACACACCTGGGCAAATACAATTCCCCCTGTTTAATCGTTGTCTGTCGGCGGGGAGGAGGAGGGCTACCCCCTGATTTCAGCTCTCGTTTCATTATGTAGACAGCAGGCCTGGCGTGGTCAGCCCCTGTGTGTGTGTGTGTGTGTGTGTGCGCGTGTGTGTGTGTGTGTGTGCGCCCGCGCGCCCTGAAGTCCACGTTAACCGTGAAGCCCCGTGTGCGACATAGACCGTCACAGAATTGTATACGAGTAAAGCGGGTTCATGAAGTGTCTGGACGAGCCGACTCGCTAAACCGTGTTGTGATGGCGCCGGATCGTGGCAGTGTGGTCGTATGTCTTTGCCAAGAACTTGTCCTGTTCGTGTGGATGTTGAGGCCTGGCCCGGCCCGGCCCGGCTCGGCTCGGCACTGTGGACTTGCCGGTTGCTTTGGGCCCTGTCAGCGCTCCTCGTTGTGCGATCCCTTCATGTGACAAGTTATTAGTTCCATCTATCTTTCCCCACTTTATGCATGTGTCATGATGTCTGTTACCAGAGGGTCGTGATAACGCACAAGTGAAATTCCGGTTGGTCATTGTGTGTAGGAACTGTGAGCTGACTATTGCACCACTAGATATAATAATCAAAGGCATTGATCAATGGTATTATGATGCAAGCATGTACATGAAGTGTCTTAACTTTGTTAGTCAAGTTTTTTTGTCCCACTCATATACACGTTTAGTCTTTGGATGTGGTGCCGATAGCTTTTGTTCCATTCAGGTGAAAATGGGGTTTTTATGTTGAGCAGAAAGAAGAAAAGAAAAATGGAGATATGTGCTATCAACAATAATTTTTTTGTGCCAGACTGTCATCCTACTCTCCGATCAGCTAACATTGTCAGCCCTCCCGACATGTTTCCTCCATGGATTCATTTGGATCCGGGTTTTGCTGTTACAGGAATGTTTCTGAGCTGAAATGAGACTGATGTAAGGTTAATTGCCAAAATCTTTGATAATTAAAGTAATATGTAAAGTGAAGAATTGTTCTTCCCAAAAAACACCAACAAATTCTCTGGTGTAGCTGCTCACACATGAATATTTGTTGGCTTTGTTGGCTGTGTTAGTAAATTGAATATCCTTCGTTTTTTATCAGACAAAGAAGCAAAAGGAGAATGTCACATTGGGCTCTGAGAAAATGGTCTTTTGACACGTTCATACTTATTGATCTGATGAAATACTCAGCAGGTAAATTCAACAATGTGAATAATAGTTGCAGCCCTGGAAACTGAAATGCATCTGCCTGACAACCTCATGAAATTTACTAAAATCATCTGTCTGATTTGAAATTTAGTTTACTGCATTTTGGACTTTTCTTTCACAATTAAAATGTACGGCCTCTGTCTGGAGACATTGTGACTAGTTGCCATTACTTGTCCTCTAACGTTGTCTTCATTATGCTTTTGGTTGTGGCTAAATATGATGGCAGAACAGTGTTTGTCATTCTCAATTTCCTTTATTATTAGAGGTGATTCATCTATCAAAGGCAGCAATTTAAACAGTCTTGTAAGAAAGAATACTGTCAACATTACCAAATAAAGTAGCATATGCGTTATTAAGGATATGCTTTTATTTTTGTCATAGTCGCCTAATATGGCTTAGGCTGTGACGTATGTACCATCTTCGGTTTTGCAGAATTCTATTCTTTTCTTTTATTTCAAAATGTATTTTTGTTGATTGCCCTGTTTGTCTGATTTCTTGTTTTTTCTTTTCCTTTTTTTTGACAGGATCTGATTCATATAAGGAATGAATAAAGAACCATCTGCTCATATCACTGCACTGCTATGTATTGAAATCGACGCTCACCAGAAGAAAGTGAAATCTGATCAACCCTGTGGATCAACAACTATATGGACAAACATTCAAGTGAACTCCTTTATACAGTGCCTGTTAATGGCAGGATGAGCGTCAGCAGACGATGATGGCAAAAAAGCAAGATGCCCGATCGCCCATTTACAACCTCATTGTGGTGGGGTTGTCAGGAACAGAGAAGGAGAAGGGGCAATGTGGGGTTGGGAAGTCCTGTTTCTGTAATAGATATGTGCGACCAAGTGCTGATGACTTCTACTTGGACCACACATCAGTTTTAAGCACCAGCGACTTTGGGGGTCGAGTTGTTAATAATGATCACTTCCTTTTTTGGGGGGAGGTGTCACGGCTCCTGGAAGAGGGGCCTGAGTGCAGGATGCATGTTGTGGAGCAAACTGAATTCATTGATGACCAGACGTTTCAGCCGCACCGTAGCACTGCTATGCAGCCCTATATCAAACGGGCAGCTGGAACCAAGCTGTCTTCAGCAGAGAAGCTCATGTACTTCTGTACAGATCAGCTGGGTCTGGAGCAAGACTTTGAGCAAAAACAAATGCCCGAGGGAAAGCTGCAGGTGGATGGCTTCCTGCTTTGTGTTGATGTAAGCCGGGGCATGAACCGCAACTTTGATGACCAGCTGAAATTTGTCACAAACCTGTATGGTCAGCTCAGCAAGACAAAGAAGCCCATTGTTCTGGTCCTCACCAAGTGTGATGAAGGAGTTGAACGCTACATCAAAGATGCACATACCTTTGCTATCACAAAAAAGAGTCTACCAGTAGTTGAGACGTCTGCACGCTCAAATATAAATGTTGACCTCGCCTTCCTCACTTTGGTTCAACTTATTGATAAGAGCAGGGGCAAGCCCAAGATCATTCCTTATTTTGAAGCCCTTAAGCTCCAGAGTCAGCAGATAGCTTCTGCCAAGGATCGCTATGAATGGTTAATCAACCGCATAGTAAAGAATCATAATGAAACTTGGTTGAACACCAGTCGACGCATGAACACCTCCCCAGAGTACAAAGAATATGTCTTCTTGGAGGGAACGGCAAAGTGCAAGAAGCTTTTTCAACAGCACGTCTACCGTCTGAAGCAGGATCATATTGAGAGGCGTCGCAAAATTTACTTAAGCACTCTTCCCCTAGCACTCAGTTCTTTGGTGCCTGACCTGGATGAGATAGATCAGCTGAGCTGGTCTGGGGTACAGAAAGTCTTGGAGTCCAAGCAGCACTTTGCCCACTGGTTTGTTGTTTTGGAGGATTCACCATGGGAAGATACATCACACATTGATAACATGGAAGATGAGCGAATCCCTTCAGATATACTGGAGACTGCTGAAGCAGAGGACATATTCAATGCCCACCTGGAACATCTGCGTAATGAGTGCAGGCGAGCAGAGATGAGGCTGGAGTTCAAGCAGAAGTTAGCTTCCTCTCCCTTTGTCACACCTGGTAAACCATGGGAGGAGGCACGCAGCTTCATCATGAATGAAGAGTTCTACCAGTGGCTTGAGGAGCCAGAGTACTTGGAATTGTACAACCGCCACCAGAAGGAGATCATTGACCGCGCTAAAGAAGACTTTCAGGAGCTTTTACTGGAGTACTCTGAGCTTTTTTATGAACTTGAGGTCGATGCCAAGCCAAGCAAGGAGAAGATGGGGGCAATTCAGGAGGTTTTGGGGGAGGAACAGAGGTTCAAGGCTCTACAAAAGCTTCCAGCTGAAAGAGATGCGCTGGTACTGAAGCATATCCACTTTGTCTATCATCCTACCAAGGAGACCTGCCCTAGCAGTCCTCACTGCGGAGACTCTAAGATTGAACAGCTCTTAGTGTCACGTTTCCCCACATGTTATCCCTTTTTTGATGTGAAAGCTCATTTTGGAGACACCAAGGCTGACAGAATTAACCTCGTCATCCTAGGGAAGGATGGACTGGCCAGAGAATTTGCCAATGAGATTAGGGCTCTCTGCACAAACGATGACTGGTATGTGCTAGATGGGAAGATGTATGAGTTGACACTGCGGCCTATTGAGGGAAATGTACGTCTTCCAGTAAACTCCTTCCACACGCCCACTTTCACACCTCACGGATGTTTGTGTCTGTACAATTCAAAAGAGTCCCTCTCTTATGTGGTCGAAAGCCTTGAGCGACTTAGGGAATCAACTCTAGGTCGAAGAGATAGTCAGCTGGCTCAGTTGCCCACCTCGCTGCTTTTAGTCACTAAAAGAGGTGTCGGATCATACGTGGATATAGGTGGAGAAACTGCATTAAACCTAATAACACAAGGGCAACAGGTTGCAAGGAGACTGCAGTGTAGCTTTTTAGACCCTGCCTCCCCTGGTGTGGGCTATGGTCATAATGTCAACGAGACTCAAATCAACCAGGTGCTGAGGAGCCTTCTGGATATTAGGAGGAGCTCATCCTTCAGTAGCAGCTCCCCACCGCTCCTCCCTGAGCCTCAAGGTCTCAGAGACTCTCCTCATCAGCCGGCCCCGGAGGCAGACCTTCGCGTCGTCATGTGTTTAATGTGCGGGGACTCCTATGACATAGAACAGCTCCTGTCCCCTTTTCTAATGCACCAGCACTGCAGGCCCATGTCTAACAGTGGCACATCCGTATTGCTGGAGCAGACAGTTGGTGGACACAAGCTTGCCATAGAGCTGTCTCTGCTTTCTTACCATGCCTCTTTCACTTTGCGAAAGAGCAGGTTAGTACACGGCTACTTTGCAGTGTACTCGGTCTCTCGAAAAGCCTCCCTGGAGACTCTGTGTGCATTCTTGTGTGAAGTTCAAGACATCATCCCAGTTCAGCTATTGGCAGTGGGAGATAGCCAGGCAGAGCTCACTGACAGTGACTATGCCTGTGAACAGCTGATCCAGGGGGAGGAACTAGCCCATGAGATTGAGGGTCGCTTTAATAGTGTGGTTTGTGGATCTGGAGGCGTAGTGGGAGGCCTGCACAGGATAGAAATGTTCCATTCTTTTCTGATGGAGGTGATAGAGAAACGCAACATTGTGGAGGCCACACACATGTATGATAATGTTGCTGAAGCATGCACCAATGAAAATGTTTACTCTCCACGCTGCAGTTCTCCCAGTACTGTCACCATGTTCCTGGATTCCGAGGATGATGTAGAGCCCTCGCCACCATACTATGATGGCACACTCACTTCTCACAGTGGGGGCTTCAACTTGCCTGACTTAGATTCTAGTGACATCTCTGTCATTTCTGATATCAGAGACTTTGAGAACAAACTCAACAACAAACTACCCCCCCAAGTGAGGGTTAAACCAGGTGTCACTTTCGACTTCCGGAAGGTCAGCCGTAACCCATATATTGACACGCTAGGACATCGTCGCTCCCTGCCCTCTGCTGTTACCTGGGTTCCTGGTGGGGATGTGGGCTATGATCCCTCAGACTATGCCGAACCCCTGGATGCTGTTTCAAAACCCCGCCCTAGCAACGAAGAGATCATCTACTCAGTGCCACATGACAGCACACAAGGCAAAATCATCACCATCCGCAACTCCAACAGGATGCACTCGAATGGAAACGGCTCCGACAGCGAAGCAGACAGCAGCTCTCTCGAGCGAAGGAGGAAGTTCTCAGCGGTGGGGGTGAAGCCCCGTCTCTACCGTGACCGCTCCAAGCGGCTTGGCAAGTTCAGCAGCTTCCGCACAAGCTTCATAGGCAGTGATGATGAGATGGGAGCTCTCCCAAAGTCCAAGGAAGATGACTTCGGGACCCTGAAAGGTGAAAGTCTTGTTGAGGAGAGTGAGGACCCAAAAAAGAGGAACATACTGAAGAGCCTGCGACGTACAGCCAAGGTGTGTATTGTACCAACTGTTTACGTTTTAATTGATTTAAAGTAGCTAATATTTTCTTATTTCATTGACTTGTCCATAATCTCACACAGATGTTGTTAATTAATTAATGACTTGTTTTTTTAAAAATGTTGCTTAGATATTCCTTATCAAAGACCATAATTTCTATAATAGCACTATTGCACTTAGCATAAAATACATAACGGTCAGTGTTGAGTGAGGATGTTTAAACTGTGGTATGTCTTGGAGGGGATCTAGACATTAAGCTTGTGACAAAATATGAGGAACTCCTGTTTTGCGACTGTTGAGGAACCTCACACTTACTGTAGTTCCAGGCCAATGAGCCCACCACTTGGTATCAACATAACGATTTATCCCTTTTTGACTCTTCTGTCTTTCTTTCTTCACAGAAAACAAGACCAAAGCACCGTCCAGCTATTCCCAAGCCCCCCGAGAGCAGTTACTTTGGGGTCCCCCTTGTAAGTGTGGTGTCCCCAGACAGACCTATCCCACTCTTCATCGAGAAGTGTGTCCGCTTCATTGAGACAACAGGTAAGTTATTCATTTGGGATTTCAACCAATTTATGTCTATCTATGTTGTGCTGACTCATTGTGATGACAATGTCAACCAGGAAGCGAAATGCGGGTGACTGTGTCATTGTTTCCAATTGTCTCAGATTCTGCCCGACCAGATTAAAACGCAGTCGCTTATTTTTTAAACTAAAACTTGGCCAGTTGTCTCAGTAGTGTAGACGCCAGGCGTAAACGTCGCAAAAGTGATGAGTTTTAAAACAAAAATGTATGAGTGTGGATGTAGCTTCAGTTTCAGTTAAGTACTCCTCCAGAGGGTGCCAGCATCTGTATTGTCAATTCTGTCAACAGTTGGGCTAATGAAGTGTTTGTGATCTGCTCGTTTCCCACTGTGCTCCCCCCTCTCCTCCCCACGTCTTTTCCCTTTTCCCTGCTGCACTGTTTTTGTTGTTGTTGCCCAGGCTTGAATACAGAGGGTTTGTACCGTGTAAGCGGCAACAAGTCAGAGATGGAAAGCATGCAGAGGCAGTTTGAACAGGGTGAGTTGCTCAATCGTTTTGTTTCAACCAGCTGGTTGACATGTAATTATGTGGCTGCCTAATCAAAACAAAAACAGTGACCAAAGGATAGTGTCATGCAACAAATTGTTCCGTCCTGATGACGGCTCCTGCTGATGGGCTCCTTTTCCCTGATCCCTTTAACTCTCTCTTTCTCCATGTACAGACCACGGATTAGACCTGGTGGAGAAAGACTTCTCCATAAACACTGTGGCGGGAGGCCTCAAAAGCTTCTTCTCTGAGCTGCCTGAGCCCCTGGTGCCTTGTGCTCTGCAGGTGGACCTATTGGATGCTTTCAGTAAGCAAACACTGCTGTGCTGGGAGGGTTGCTTCTAGAACATAAAAAAATATTATTTCTTTAGGAGAGATGAGGTTAGAGAAGGTTTTGACAGACCTTCTTTGCCCCATTTTAGGTGTAAGTGTTGACAAGAATAATGTTCATGATTGTGTAGAGAGAGAGACGTTTTGGTGTCATATTACTTTATGTAATGATTAGGGGCTCCGATTTAATGGTAACTTCTCTCCGTGTGTCCAGGAATAAATGACAGAGAACAGAGGCTATATACTATGAAGGATGTCCTGAGGAGGTTCCCCAGAGAGAATTACGATGTCTTCAAATATGTCGTGAGCCACTTACACAAGTACGTTCCCTGTCTACTATTTAAATTTCATGGATTTGTTAGTCTTCTGTTGCAGACCCCCCATCTGTGTTTCAGCACTGTATGATAAGCATGGATAAATTGGTGTCTGACTGTGTTTTTCTCAGGGTGAGCCAGTTGAGCAGGCTGAACTTGATGACCAGTGAAAACTTGTCCATCTGCTTCTGGCCCACTCTCATGAGGCCAGACTTCACCACAATGGATGCCCTGACGGCCACGCGCACCTACCAGACAATCATCGAGTCCTTCATCCACCAGTGTGCATTCTTCTTTTACAACCAGCCCTTCCTCGACTCCCCCACTGGCCTGGCAGGCCTCCCCGCCTCGCCCACAACCACCCTCAGTGGGAGCTCTGCCTACTCTTGCTACCGCTCCTCTCCTCCCCACACCACCACACACTTCAGCCCCCTGCAGCAGTCGCCTCCCACCACCCCCCAGTCTCCCCTGCAGTCACTGCTCCCACCCCTCCACCAACACCCCCACTCCCACCACTCCCCGGCCGAACAAGAGACACTGTGAGAGACAATGAAGCCACGTGTGCCAATGACGATGCTGGACCTTATCACCAACACGCACGAAAGAAAAAAATAAGAAGAAAAAAAAAAAGTGCACTTGCACACTTCATTTCTGATCATGGACAACATAGGTTATGAAGAGCAGAAATAGGAAGCATTTGAGAAACTTCACCAACCTGCCATTTGAACCCATACTTGTGTGCATCAGGGCAAGCTACCATTAGCAGTGACTCTCCTTCTGTCCTCGGAGTTCATCGTTGCCCGGAACTTGAAATTAGGGCAGAAGTGGAGGACAGAGGTCACTGTCACAGCAAGCAGGCCTCTCCTCTGTCAACAGCCACCACTTATTCTACACTACCGAGAAATATAAAACCTCTTTGCCAAGCTGGAAGGATAATTTGTGACCGCCCCGTTTTTATCTGTGTATAACTGTTTTAGTTTTGTCTTTTCTCATGAAAGTACTGCCACTGGATTTATAGACTGTTCCTCTGTAGGTCCTTTGGGCAGCATTG
Source organism: Scophthalmus maximus (assembly GCF_022379125.1). Classification (NCBI taxonomy): domain Eukaryota; kingdom Metazoa; phylum Chordata; class Actinopteri; order Pleuronectiformes; family Scophthalmidae; genus Scophthalmus; species Scophthalmus maximus. The sequence continues at coordinate 14,200,530 of NC_061516.1, read as the reverse complement.
TGCTCCAAATAGCAGAGGTCCCTCTGTCTGCCTTTGGGGTTTCTCTCATTGACTCTACCTGAGGGGTCAACATGGGGAGGGAAGGGAAGGGGAGGGGTAGGTACACATCCGGGGATGCACTTTAATGATCACTGTTGTTTTTTCCCGAAAGGGTTTTTTTTTCTTTTTTGGGTTGACATACTGTGTTCTTGTTGGTTTTTAATTTCACAGCTCAAACAGCCATACCCATTGCCTCTACAGAGCTCTGGCAGATCAAACTTTGTTTACATCAAACTTGTTTTTGTATCCACAAACTTATCGGAAAGCACTTTTTGATAGTGTAGTGTTACATTTGAAGAAAACGCCACATTGATTAATTGTCGATATTGTTTGTTCAGTGGTCGAGTGTGGCATCAGTGCAGGCTTGTGAAACAAGATCCTTTTGTAAAAACTTGAGTTCTCAAGGTCGATCCAGAGGTCCCATTCGAGGTTAATGGGAAATCTGAATCTGCTTGTATTCCTCGTTCATCCAGCCATGTGAAAAATAGTTTTTGGGGGTTTTTCTTTTAGAGTTTGGCCTCTTTCTAGCTGTTAGTTGATCAGAGTGGATGTTTAGGGAAGTTTGGTTTAATTAGACCACTATCATATCAGACATCATTCAAGTGAAGGAGAAAAGTTGCAATTTTGAATGTGTAACCTAGTCATACCGTAACACAACTCCACATTGCCACCTGGTGTCCATGGAACCCAAACGCTTGAAACATGATAGGTTGCTGGATGTGTTGCTATGGCTGTCTATCAAACCACGCTCTTTGTATTCATCTAATATTAAGGACCTTCAACTCAGAAGGTTTAGTATTCTCAACGCACTGTTACCGCTAGTCCTGCTTTACTGTACAATACAACGACCAGTAGAAGTTAAATATTTGTGAACGAGACGCGTTCAGGAAGCACCACCGGCCGTTGAAATGTGTGAATTGGTTTTGTGCTGGCATATTGTCCTCCCCGTCACAGCAAACAAGCAGCACATTTTCAGTGGTTGCACTGTTAATGAAGACCTGATGATTTTAAACATTAAACTTACTAGAGGGAGCACTGTCTTTTCAATGGGAATGAGTAAAAGTGGAACACACACACACACACACACACACACACACACACACACACACACACACACACACACACACACACACACACACACACACACACACACACACACGTACCTTCTGAATGGTTTGTGGCTCTGTTATGGATGACCAGACTTGCTTAGATCATCGGTTGAATCAGATTATCACTTCTGGTACTTTAGGAATCGTGATGCTGCTGGAAGTCAGTCATTTTGTGTTTATCGGCGTGAACTGAGGGCTCCGAGCTGTGAGTTGTAACAGACTGGCACAGAGCCGAACCAAGCAGCTGTCCCATTATACCACGATTCTTGGGAGTATATTATCTTACCGCATCACTTGACTTCTGAAACAAACTTGGCAAATCTGCCATTCAACAAGCAAAAAGTGAGTGCATACTACTCTATAATAGTTGTTTATTTGTATGTTGGGGGAACGCCACCCTTTAGTCAATAGTAGAAAACATTTCTAGTGTGTATTTCAATGATTGAAAGTCCATTTTTACAATTTTTGTGAATGGTTCAAGGCCACTTAAGTTTAGTGCATGATTTAAAAAAAAAAAAAGTCCCACACCAATTAAGGGAAAAGGATGAAAGCCTCTTCCTGTTTTAAAACATGAAATCAGTACAAGAATGAAACGAATACTAAAGTGAAATAGCTGAAAAGTGAAAGTTTATGTACTGCACACCAAGAGTAAACCATGGAATTTGTCTGACTGAGAATAGTGTTTGAAGATGAAGGCCTTATGTGAACTGTATAATAGTTAATAAATTAAATCTTGTAAAATTGTCCTTGACTCTCTTGTGTTTCTTTTTCATTGATTCTTGTGCAATTTGCCGTTACCGTCCCATCTTGCTAAAATGCATTTTCTGATTATAATCTGCAAAGACACACAATTGTAGATAGCTATAATGATATTGTCACAACAGCGGGAGCCAACTAATTTGATCAAGCTTATCGTCTTGTTGGTTATAGTGATGATCGCTCTGTGTGAAAATCATGGGAATGGCCAATGGCAGTTTTATTTGTCTTCTTTTTATTTTTTAGTGAACTCAAATTCACTGTGCTGCCATTGGACAGGCAATTATATCTGCATTTTTCACTGTGCAATAGTGGAGTGAGGTTTGAACTATTTTTTTATGACATGAGCAACATATTGTCTCCACAAATAATCACTGTTAAAGATGTACCCGGGTAAAACTATGAAACGCATCCCTCTTATAAACCAATTCCACACAATGCACATTACAGGACAGAGGTCTGCTGTCGCAACTGGAGGATGTGGTATGTAGGCATTGGAGCAGGTGGCCCTGAAAGAACATCCATTATTCACGACAAATCCGTCATGACTGACTGAATTCGTTTGGTAAGATAATGTCATTACAGTATCTGTTGACCTCTGTGGGGAGTCAGACACTGCAGTGATAGGGCGCCACCTTGTGGGTGCATGGCTGTACAGATCCGGTAGTGTGGCTGGGTCTTTGTTTCCCCTCATTGCAGCAGACAGTGGATTCTCATGTTATTTGATTCGAAGGTTTAATGACTTTTTCTTATGAACCCTCTCCAGGCCACTCAGATGCTCCAGGTCATTCTTCAGATTCAGCTTCTCAGATGACTCCTCCATGTTAAGATGCATCACTGACACCAAGCCAAAGTCGGGTGGAGGGCTTCCTCTGCGGCCAAGGTTGGATTACTCATCCTCTAAAGGGGACCCCAGACCGTCAGTGGTCCCGAAACCCCCAGGTACACGTGACTCTTTTTCAGTCCACATTTGATTCATTTCAATTTTGTTCGAAATTTGCTGTGGCCCTCGTCTTATGGCTCCGACATGGTGAAGGGACCATGTGTCATTATATTTACTCATCTGTTGTTAAGTTGTTTTATCAAATTAGTAATTTTTTTTATGTCTGTGTCACGTAATTGACACACAAATATCCCTGGGCACATTTTACTTATATTCCGTCAGAACCGTGCAACTGCAACCAGCTGTTACTTTCGTCAGTAGGTCTGGCATAAGTTTCTTTTATAATCTGTGTACAATTTGAAAATCCTGCAATGGTTGTATAATGAGGCCCATCATTATTTCCCTGAAGCCCAAACATATTGACATAGCAGCCATGTCTCCCAAATGTTGGGTTTTACTGACAGAAAACTGTGAAACAAACAAACATAAAAAAACAAAAAAAATCCACATTTGTGAAGCTGGGACCTGTTAAGATTTGGATTTTTTTCCCTTTAAAATTACCTCAAATATTCAACTATTGAAATTATTTCCATTTAGTTTCTTCCAATCAACTAATCGATTGATTTTCCATTTATAGTAGAGGTCAAACGGTCCCCCGAAGATGCAAAGAAACACACAACTCGCACACACACTCCTGCCTGGGCGGATGTCTGACATTTCAATCAAAGGCCCTGAGAATGACAGAAGCCGTGACGTATGAAAGATAGCTTTATTGCACAAGGTGTTAGAATGATCTTTTTAGTTTTTGCTTTCTTTTCATAGAAAATGTACGTTTGAACACAAGCAATTGCTATAACAAGCAACTCAAACAAATGTTTGGGATACCCTCAACATTTTTTTTTTTTTTTTAGCTTTTAATTTTCATACGTTTTTTCTTTCTCAATTTTCCCTTTTAGCAAGCATGCAATGACTGTTTTTGAGGATGAACAAAATACAAAATAATGATGATAAAAAAAAAGTAAATAGGACAAATGACAACATCAAAAGACCTTTTAAAAAAAGAATAAAAATTCAACAAATTAGTATCAAAAACATAAAGGGAAAGAAAAATGTTGTTTTTTTTGCCCATTTCAGAAGTAAAATATTTTTCTTTTTGATATAATTTCAATTTTGAAATTGGGGCATTCAACCCTGATGTGTCCCCTGATTTATTCTGACGAAAATAGCTCTTCATACAAAACTGTGTTTTATGTACAAGACTTAATCTATAAACAACACTGACAAAGGTAGAGATGATGGATCTAGTATGTTTAGGGGGATGAATTTTTACTTCAATTTATCCGAGCAGGGGAAAGGAACGGGAGTATGAATGCTTCAGGTTTACAGACCAACTCCAGTCCAGTATATACACAATACAATAGAAGTATGTGTGACCAAAAGAGCTACGAGTCCCTGATTTCAGATTTTCTGCGCAGGACACATGCCTTAGTACTGCTTGGCCTCTGGAGTCAAACTTTTTGACAAATTAAAACGAATATTATAGATCAAAATCAATAGACCAACAGACAGCACTGCCCCCGGGACAAACAAACAAACAAAGCAAATTGATAATTAACTATTAAAAACACAAAACACTATCATGGCGATGCTTCCATAAGACACCCCAGTAGGTTCCTGTGTGAATGTACATTTGCGCAAAATGGAGGGGGTGTCATGGTAAATAAAGTGGGAGATACTGTATACAGTACTTTAGACAGGGCAACAACAAAGATATCAATTGCGTGAACATTATATTATTTTCAAAATTGAACTCCCTGAACATATAACATCTCTCATTATATTATTTTTCATTCACATGGTGACTGGGATTCCCTCAGCTAGTTTGTTTGAAGAGGCCCACTGAGAAGTTGGTAGGACGCGTGAATATTTCTGTCACTGTCAGTTTCACAAACAGAGGCCTCAATACTGTATCAGAACTCACTGCCACGAGCCTCGATTCTCCCAACATACAACTTATTTGGGGATCCTCTGTAATACTGATTTGGTTTTTAAAAGTTCATGTATTTACCAACCCATCAGGCATCACAACATGCTATAAATAGAGCCTGTCGAAGAGCCTCTATCCCCATGAGAAGGCTTTCTGCCGTGATCGTTTCCACCGAACACACGGTGAAACAGGGAGGTTATAATCAGTCTTTTTTTTTTTACTAAGTAGCCTATCATGCTTTTCCCATCTCATCATGGAGGTCGGAAAGGGCTGCTCTTTCCATACAGGAGCAAAACACTCTTCTCTTAGTCGGTCTACATACAAGTAATATACAGAAGTTGCTGTATATATACACTAAACCTTTTTCCTTTCTTAAGTCAAACTTTTCTCTTTTTTTTACATTTCTCTTCTTTAAATTTCACGATTGAGCGATTGTCTCATTCTTAAATTTGATGTTAACATTTAATTTCTGTATGCACCACTAAACTATTGTGGTCCATACAATTTATACTTTGTCATAATTTAACTTAAATGTCAATAATATACCTACATAGAAATATATATGTAAATTCTTTATATTACCAAATATTCTCTATTTGTAATGTGAATAGTCATATCTGGTTCATTTGGGTTGTCGTCATTTTTTTTTAAAAAGCTAGACACTGTTCAGCTGGGGAGATTCTGTCACATTAAGGTGACAGAATTATTTTGTTTCTTGGAAGTGAACCTGAATCATTTCTTTTGGAATCAAATCTGCCAATAGATATTTGGGGCTTTAAGAGACACATATAGGGTGAAAGTTACAGTAAGAATAGGGAACTTAACTGGAGGTCCTGCAAATTGACAATAATACTCAAACTATGGAGGACAGCATGTGTGTGCGTGAGAGACAGGATGGCCACACAGCTTCATACAGGTTATTGTAGTCATCATCATAAACACAGAGCTTTTAGCTCCTAGGTTATAGTCAGTATTTCCAAATGACCACAGAATCGCTCCCTGTTCTTTTTTTGCCGCGCAGCTCCTGGGAGAACTGAGCGGAGCTGAGCACCAGCCGGCTGGAACTGTTAGTTGGAGTTAGTAGTTCTTTTACTGAGTCCCAGGTGAACATGAAAAGTAGGGTTAGCTGGGTCTCTGTCTGGGAGAGCACCTATCCCGAGGAAAATTAGACAGGATGCTGGGCAGTTCACCATTAACTGGGTGTAGAGAACGATGGTTGCATGCCCCTCTCTGGCCCATACTGAAGAGTGCCAGGGTGGGACTGGCTGAGGAGTGGGACAGCAGTGCAAGTCTGTGCAAGATTATGGGCTACACCAGTGTGTAGGACTTGGAGTAGGCCCCCACACTCTGTTTCTGCAGTCTCCCCAGTGCAGAGGAGCTGCTCTCTAGCAGCGAGTCTCTGGAGCCTCCCACCTTGTTACTGTTGGTGGGGTTGCTGCCCGTGCTGGAAGTGGAGGCTGTCGCTGCAGTGTTGGAGCTGGGCATGGTGAGGGTCCTTTGGGGCAAGGTGGCAGTGCCTGAGCTCGAACCCAAGCTGCTCAGCCCAGAATGGCCCAGTGTCAGGGCCTGCTGCTTCGAAGGGTCCAGAGTTTTGTGACGGCCCTGGGTGTGATACGCTCGCTGCGTCAGGCTGCGGATTGAGGCCTCCCGCGGTGGCACTGCTGGGCATGGGTCGTGCAGCTCCCCTTGCTTGCGGAAGAATGGGTCTGTCTTCATGTAGAGGGGTAGGTTGCAGAATTCACCTGGGAAAGGCATGGAATGGGTCAGGACTGAGTCCATATAAAGACCGTCACACGAATGTTAGATTACATTTGTCAAATTTTTACTGCTTCAATTGAATTATTAGGAATATGAATCAATATGTACTAGGCCTTCTGTTCCTACATTATAACACATGACTTTCTGGTTTTAAGATCCTAAAAAGAAATCCTACTTTGGGTTTGGAAGCCTGGCTTCACTCTTATGTGCGCTGGGTCTCGGCGAGTAAAGAGGAAAGTGTAAACTGGGTGTCCTAACTGTAACTACAAGTTTGTGCTACAAATGACCTGCAAGCAAAATGTATAATCAAAGGTGCTAAATCAAGAAAAAAGCAAGAGTTCATGCAGAACAGTCCCTGCAGGCCTCTCCTCTCTCATACTTACTTTTGTTAGCGCGGTGGGGAATGGGCACAGCCACATTTTTACCGCGGTCATAGTCCTGCGGTTTGGGTGGTGAGGCGGTGAAGCGGCAGATGCCCGGTTCAGACGGCGTGCTGAGGGAGGTCATGCTGTCGGCCGGATCATTGGTACCTGTGGTCATTTGGTCAGAGGAGCTGTCGGAGATGAAACACTCTGTGATGGTGAACTTGGCATGCTGCAGGTGCTCCTCCAGCTTGGCGTGCTCGTAGGCCCTCGCCAGCTCCTCGTAAGTGGACGAGGCGCTCTCCGTCGACACCATGCTGTTGCGACCCTTATCTGGAAAAGACAAATAATATATAATTGTGGCAACGATTTCCACAGCTGCTGCTGTTTCAGAATGCAAATGGCGCATCAGATAAGAACCTATTGAAGTCACATTTTTATTTTATTTCCATTGGCCTGTAAGTGGTCGATGGTTTGAGATATGTCTTTCATTTGCTGGCTGTGGCAACCGTCCTTGCCAACACACACCAGAACAACAGCTGCTCACTGGTTACTCTTTTATTAAGAACACAACTCAAAGGAGCTTCAGTGCTTCAATCTCCTTTAGCATAAGGTACAATGGACTTTTCCGTGCGAAAGGAAAGGAGAAATAGGCGCCCCTGCAATTCATTGCGGCAGTGCTAGTTAATGTGATGCGCTAAATAGAAGAAGTAGAAAAAGAAGAAGAAGAAGAGTATGAATATGACTCAGAAGAGACGCCCGTCATCATGTAAGTTACCGTTACATAATGAATCATTTACATCTGATGTCGCACGATGGTAAAACACACTGAAACATGCTGGATGGAGCCACTGCTTTTTTTGTAGTCCATCTTCGGAAATTTGTAGTTTCACCAGGGCAGACGCACGTCGCATAATGTATATAGAATAGTATAGTAAAGTATATATATATATATATATAATTTGACCGCACCCCAGGCTTTTTTTTACCGGGGTTGTGATTAGACTATTGAAGTCCTGTGTGCTGATCACTCCCCTGGTGCAGCTGGAGCGGGTGCTCTCCTGAGCCACCTCCAGCCTCTTAAATAAAAATTCTCCATCTTTTAGTTTGGCAATTTCTGAAAACATGTAATGATGACTATGATCTGGACACCACAGTATAGTCCAACGACACCCTTTTTTATTCAGTGAAATGCCTTAAATTAATTAAATTATGATGTAGTTGAGTTAGACGCTGCACAGATAATGTATAAAGCATATTACAGATAACTCCCACATAGTTGTTCAGAAGTAGTTTGAATCGAGACAAGCCTATATGAACTCAGGGGAATAGGTAACTTTAAGAAGTGTATATACAGCGTATGTGCCTCGTGGTTGATATTAAATTTGATCTGCGTCTCGGTGTCAAAAAAATGGAAACGACAGCTAAAAGCAACCGTAGCACGTGGAGTCTCGTAGTGTCGTCGTGGCAGTCGCAGTTGGCTGGGATTGACCCACCTGTGTCTTGCGAGAGGCTGGCGCTGTAGCTGTCACTCTCGGTCGCAGTGATGCCATGAGAGCCCATTGTCCGCCAGTCTGAGGTCAGCGTTCGTGCCGAGGCCGTCGACTGGCTCTGACTCGGTCGGCTCAGTGTCCACTGGCTGGAGTATCTGTTCCGGGAGCTGTGAGCGGATTTTATGCTCTTCCTGGACACGGGGTCTGGGGGAGGTCACAGTGATCAGAGGACTGCTGTGTAGCACAGTGACTATGTATTACAAGGTATTGATTGTCAGGACTAGAAGACTAAAATAATTGATCTTTGACCGTCTCTGCATCGTCATCATGGTCGACTCTTTTATGTGTTGTCCCCTTAATTCTTTACTTTAAAAGAAAAACGGAACTCACTCGTGCCTGGGCGGATGTCTGACATGTCAATCAAAGGCCCTGAATTCTGGATGAGGGCTTGGTGGTGCAGAGAGACGCCTGTGCAGAAGTTCTGTGGATTCACTGATTGGCTGAACTCCGTGTCGGTCACTGGCACTGCTGCCTTGTCTTCCCCTGTTGCCGGTAAGAGATATAATACAACCGTTTAAAAAAAACCCAAAACGAATTATCCAATAAAAGACACAAATAATAGTTTTGTTTTTATCAATGTGGAGTTACGTGCCGATCTGTTTGATGCCTTCCTTGTCCTCAATGAGTAGCTGAACACGTGGGATGTCGATGTGGAGCCTCGGCCCTTGAGGAGGGCCCTTCACAGGAGTGTCTATACTGCGATTGTTCTTGCTGCTTACATTCACATAAGGAAATGACACATATAATCATACTGATACAGACAAAAAATTTTTTTTAACTAAAACTACACACGTACAGGCTGACTCTTACCTGATAAGCATCTCAGCAAGGCTCTTAGCATCTATAAGAAGACAATATCTTAATTAGATTATGGTTGGCTGTAAAGATAAGCATTTCAATGTATCACCCTACGTTACATTAATCCATTACACACAATAACACTGATCTCTCTCTGAGCGCTTCCTCTTCCTTTCTCTCACCCCTGAGACGTTTAAGCCTCTTCTCCTTGCGTTTCTTGCGGATAATGAAGAGCAAAGCAACACCGAGGGTGACCAGGATGACGGGAGAGCCAATGGAGAACAGCTTTTTCACATCATCACCTTCGCCACGAGCTGATTTAATGGGGGGTATTGTACCTATTGAGAGAAGAAGAGAAGAAGACAAAAAAGGGCTTAGTAAAGACAAGTCAGAGATGACAGGAGAGGGCCGGACGGATTGAAAAAGACCTGGGATTCGCTTACTGCCATCGTAGTCGGTGGTGGCAAATTGGGAGCTCTGGTTGCCACACCCTGCGCTGTTGCATGCCTTCATTTTGAGCTCGTACCACGTGGCCTCCCGCAGCTCGCTGAGGAAGAGCTGAGTGGTGGAGTTGGCCTTGAGGCTCTGCCAGGCCCATGTGCCTTTGGGTCTGAAGTCCAGCATCATGTCAGTGATGGGGCAGCCGCCACTGGTCCAGCCCTGCAGGTTGAGCCCTGCGTGAGTGGAGTTGATGTGGGTGAGCAACGGCTGGTCCTTGTTGAACACTGGCTCTGTGGAGGGAAAGGGGCAAAGACACAGAAGAACAGGAGGTTAAACAGTGAGTAATAATGCCAACATCGCAATGTTGTCAATTCTTTTCCTTGTCTCCTGCATCACTCATGTCTACAACAGTTTTAACCCCACCACTCACCTCTTCCATGGGTCTTGGCCTCAATGATCTCACTGATGCGCCCTGAGCCCACACTGTTCTTGGCGGCCAACTTGACCTTGTACCAGGTTCCACAGCGCAGATTGTCCAACCTGAAGGAGCGCTCGCTGGAGCTGATGAACACATCCCTCCATTCCTCTGTGTTGTCCACAGAATACTGGAGCACGAACCCTGCAGACACACGGCACAGCTTCATGTTAAATCCAAGTGCTTTATAAGAACTTGCCAAAAAAATGGACTGTGATGGATCTTTGTTGCTGCTACATCTGTCGGACACCAGGGGGCAACAAATAGCTTCCAACAGCTGTAGTTTGCTTCCTTCTTACCCAGAAACAATAAGCTCATTGTTGACACTGTTGTATGCAGCATTAATACAACTGATAGCAAGAGGGTGAAGCACACTGTAAAGGATCTGTCACAAAAACAACAGTCATGACAGAGCTGCAAAACGTTTCTCTGTGCACATTAAGTTTAGTCAGCTGCATACCTCTGATGGAGCTTCCTCCGTTGTCCCCAGGGATCCAAGCCAGCGTGATGGAGGAGGTGGAGGTCGTGGAGACAGTCAGACGAGGCTGATCAGGAGGAACTGGGTATTCACACACACACACACACACACACACACACACACACACACACACACACACACACACACACAGACACACACACACACACACACACACACACACACACACACACACACACACACACACACACACACACAAAGACATTGACTCAACAACAGAACAGAAATATCACAAAGCATACACGTCTTTCACTAGTCGATTCCACTGAAATACATCTTCTGTTTCTTCTTACCTTGCACCACAAGATTGACTATGATGGTGTCAAAGCCCAGGGTGTTAGTGGCCGTACAGGTGTAGTACCCAGAATCCTCAGCTTTGACCGAACGCAGCACCAGTGTGCCATTGGATAGGATCTGCCGCTGACTGTCAGCTGTTACCGGATTGGCAGAGTCCTCACTGACAAAGTACAGACGGGTTATACAGATGTTAACACTCTCATCCTGGAGTAAGCTGAGTAACAGTGTGTTCTGAGATGTCCTCTCTCAAGCAGCAGATCCGAGTGAGTGAGTCTTTATGCTGATATATTAACGGTATATGATGAACACCGACCTGTCTTTGGTCCATTTAATCGTGGGGGCGGGCTCTCCCACTGAGCTGCAGGGCAGACGCACTTCCTTCATCCAGGGTGTGGTCACTGTGCCACCGAAGGACAGGATCTTAGCTGGGACTGCTCATACAAAAGACAAGACAAAACACAAGAAGTGACACAATTGAGTCAACTCAACTCACACGAGACAAAAATCACAAAGATGTCGTTCTTCAAACTTGAGCTTGCCACTCTGGGCTGTTTGCTGGATGCGTGGCCCAGTTTGCCCGGGGGGAAAGGCCTTTACTTACTGCTGAAGGAGTAAAAACAGTGTTTTAGCGAAGCCCCTCCTCCAACCCTTTCAGTTTGAGTCTATCTTTTCTCCATAGACCCTCCCCTCTATTGATTCTCACCTGCTACTTCTCTCCCCAAGGGTCACTTTACTGGATAGGCCCTGTTCATCACCACATAATTAACAACAGCGTTTCTTGCCACATAGCCGCTACTCAATCAATACTTCTGCTGTCAATCAATAGCGGCGAGAGCGGACAGAGCGGAAGGGAGACAGTGATCAAAGTGATTTATGTACAGGGCATCATGTTGCTTTTTCATAGCCATCTTTACATGGCTCTCTCTCATAACCTTTACAGAAATCTCTACCCCGGGCTCGCCTGCAGGACCCACCTTTCCCAGCAGGCTCCACTATGACCTTTGAGCTCATGTTCCCACGGCCGGCAGTTGTCACGGCCGCAGCCCAGATGTGGTATTGTTTACCACGGCTGAGGTGTGTGATACGGTAGAAGAGCATCTCTGGGTTGGCCTCGTACTCACTGGGCGCCTGGGACAGAGGGAGCACAAGGTCATGTTAGCAAACTACGATAAGTGACGTGTCAGGCCTGGAGGCAGCCTGTGTACGAGAAACTCTACCAGACTGAAGTGTGCAATGAAAAAAAGAAGTTGACATTCTGGCACTATGGTGTTTTTTCACAGCAGACATTTTATAATGGGAAAAGCACCGGTGTTTTTATATAACATTAACTAATAATGATGGCTCTGCTTCATACAAGTGTCTCAGTAGGCCAGGACATCGAGTCAGCAGGAACAATAACCTGGACCCTGAAAGTATGTTTTTCCTACTACTATGTGACATGCCATAGATATTTTCAAGAAAATGGCCTATGGCATTACAATTGTTTGTACAGTTGTTCAGAAATGTATAAGCATCTGGAAACAATGAAGAACTGTGAGAAAAATACAAACATTTGTTACGTGACATCCTCAAAACATCTAACAAAAACGTAAAATCAACAAACAAACAATCAAATCTAATTCAAATTGAATTGATCAACACAAGCACATGTTGTGTTCTTTGGGATAAAAGCCAGAAATGTAACAGGTATTGGTGTTATGTATTTCAGATCAGCTGGATTGACAGGGATGTATTATTTCCTTTCTTGTGGATTTGTAGCCTGAATTCATGCACCCAGATGTTTTCTACTTTGTGATCTGTATTTGTATTTTTTGGTCATTGGCGTGGGGATAATGTAAATATTGGAGGCCTTTTACAAACATGGTTGACCTCTTTATGGCCTCCACTTCCATGTTAATGCAGATTTTCCTGTGAAGCCTGTGATTTGAAAACTATATATGTCATTCATCAGTAGAATTTTATACGTCTTTCTTTGAACAGGAATAAAGGAAATGTAATTTTGGGAGCAGTGACTTGTTCATTGTTGAATTTATTTACCTTTGACTGGCAAGTTACATTTTTTTTGAATCAGTCTTTTGCAAGACACAGGATGTGTTGTGCTACACAGTGTAAATGAAAGTGGTAATTGCATTTAATATTTTTAGAATTTTGACATTGTTTCAGAAATGTAGTTAAATAAAGTCCAGCTTCATTAAATTATTTCATCTTGCATAAGCAGATTTATTTACTGGATAAAAAAAAAAAACCCACTTCTGGCTGCAACTATACTGAATTATACTATGTGTTCCTGTGTATATTTTTCCAACAAGCACATCTTTGCATGTTCACACATGCACCTGCACAGACACACACACACACAAACGCGCACGCACGCACACACGCACGCACACACACATACACACACACACACAAAAACACTGTTTTCTCTCAAGTCGAGCCTCTGTAATCTCTGTAATCTGTTCATCTCGCACTGTTCATCTTCAGTTCCTTCACCATTTGCTGTTCCCTCTTTTCCGATCCCTCTCTGTCTAGCTCAGTGAAGAGGAGAGGATGGAGGGACAGTGGGAGGGAGGGGGAAGGATGTGTGTGTGTGATGGGGGGTGCATTCGAACATTCCTCCAGCATAGCGGCAGTGTTGTGGTGATCCAGGGAGTGATACAGGGAGATAATGAAAAGACGGACAAAAGCACTCTCATCTTGATGTGACTGATACCCTCCTCTGCTCCTCCCTTTCCCCTGCCTGTCTCTCACTCTCTCCCCCTCTACCGCTCCCCTCATCCCTCTCTTTTCCTCTAATTTCCCCTCGGTCTCCCCTTACCTCAAACAGTGTGTCTCGTTCTCTCTCTCAACCTCCTTTCCCCCCTCCCTCCCCCTCCCTCTCTCCTCCCTGCCTGTGCTCATTTACATGGCACTCATGCACTGAGAGGGAGGAGTATTTGTGAATAATAAGAAAGTGAGATTCTAGCCTGATATCAGATTTCACCGTGTGCTGGTTTTTGTGGTGAACATGATCTAACCACAACTGAAATGCCACACATATGTGTATAAATAGAAGATATTGAATGTGATGTGTCTGTCTGTCTGTCTGTCTGTGTGTGTGTGTATGTGTGTGTGTGTGTGTGTGTGTGTGTGCTTCTGATGCGGCAGTGTGCATGTGTGAGCTTGCTCTCTGCCTCATTTGCATATCTACGTCTCATCACGTTGCCAAGACAACCTCATCTGTTCATCTGGGAGGGCAGGAAATAAAGCGATGGTGCAAACACAGTGAAAGAGAGGCGCACACGCACACACACACACACACACACACACACACACACACACACACACACACACACACACTCACACTCACACTCACAAACACACACACACACACAGGTTCAATTATTAAGAGTGGTTGCATATCAGTTGTTTTAATTGGTAGATTTTTATCAAGTTCATAAATTCTTTGCTTCTCAATCACCTGAAACGCTTTCTACTGGCCGCTTACGAGTCCCACCCACAGAGCAAAGACTTACTGGCTGTCCAGACCCTGGACTGGAGCAGTAGATGGTGTACTTGCGGATGACACCATTTGGTTTGTGAGGAGGTAACCAGGACACAACCACACTACTCGGAGACGAGGGAACTGCCTTGATGCCAGCCGGCGGACCAGGAACTAAAGAGGAAAAAAAACAACATAGAAATATCAGCATGGCGGGCATGAATATATTTATGTGCTTCTGTGTGTGTTTTTGTGCACACACATGCTGGGTGTTGGATGCCTATTAAAGTGAGCAGGCTTGTTTTCAGATTGGTGGTCTTATCCTACACTAAGCCGCTCTGGGAGGACTTGGAAGAACTCCCTTTGGGTGGATGGCCGTGACATATGTTCATTCAGACATTGGTCAGCATTTCTGACTCTGTGACACCCAGCATTCTCTTAACTCTCGAACCCACAAACAGATTAGACACTAGTGTCTGATCCTCTGCTAGCCACTTCAGCTTGACACCGGACACCACTTAATACTCTTATTACAAGCTAAAGGCGTAAGAAGGGTTTAAAATGGATGCAAGCTTTACAAAAATACACACCAGGACACTGGATACTTTCCAAGGTGAACAACAATGCGTTTGTCACATTGGCCTCGCAGTATGGGGGTTCACAGTGTCAAGTCTATTCAATCCCCACATAAATATAACTTGTGTCTAAAAGTGGGCCTCATCTGGGGTCTAAAGAAAGAGGCTACCACAGTTTAAGACCCAGCCATTCCCCAATTTTCTTGTATGTGAGGCCCCCCGATCATTGAACCAGCCGATGCCCCTGGACTCCTTCACCCTGCACATCACATGAGCAGGGATAAAAACAACACAGAGTCTGAGAGGGTACATGTAGTGAGGCAGGTTTTTATAATGGGGAGGCGTGGATGAAAGAATGATGAGAATGATAGGAGCAGTTACTGGGGGAGCGATGATGGTGGTGGGGAGGGGAAGAGTAGGCAGTCATCATTATCATAACTGGACCTCCATGTCAAAGTAGGAGTGGCAGTGGGAGGAGGGAGAGTTAAGTCCCATCTGGTGCCCAAAATCTGCCCAAAATTTTTGCTGACAGTCTGCTGCACAGCCAGCACAGCCCTTGTGATGATGAGGAAGAGGGGCACAATGGTGCTGAGGGAACAGCCCCACCTACATGAATACATTATGCACTGCTGTGCCAATCAGAGGAGGAGGTGTCTCACTAAAGGGCTAACACACTCTTTAGCTGTGACATTTCCATGTGGTCTTTTTATTCATTTTGTCGGCAAAGAATAGAATTGTGTGATCACATTTCTATCTTTCGATCTACAAACCCCAGGCCCCCTCCTCTGCCCCCTCCTCTATGAAGAGACATGGATCTGGCTGTAATCCTGCCTCCAATGGTGTAAGCACAAAATTAATTCTCTCTAATCCAAGAGGAGTTAATCCTTATGCCTATGGCAAGATGGCTGGTGGAAAAGACGCAGGCCCGGGCTGATGGCTGACTGCTGGATGTTATATGGTCCCAAAGAGCACCCCTCCTCTCCCCCCAGTGTCCTCCGCCCGCCTCCCTCAGGCCTGAGCCGTGGACCAAAGCCGCTTAATTCTCATTAGCACTGATAATGGAGGTTCCCGGCATAAATGAGCTTTTGTCATAGGTTTGAGAAGCAGCCCTAGTGCCCTTTTTTTGAATCCGCTTCCCTCCCATCTCCCTTACTCCTTTACCCTCACTTAGATTTACAAATGAATACATTAAATACAGATTTCTTTACATTTTGGGTTTCTGTTCACGTATACTTACGGTCCTCGCGGGTTTGGATATACAAGACGTTGCTGCGGACCCCATCGCCAGCTTGCGTGTAGGCCAGCACCTGGACACTGTAGTTGGTGAACTTCTCCAATCCTCGCAGCTCCACCTGTTCACGAGTAGTGGTGATATTCTGCATCTCTCCCCATTCTGAGGGAGAGCGGGAAGAGAACATTCATTTGAGGGAACACTAGTGACTGTGGAGAGGAGACACAGAGCAACTCTTGCATTGATGGAAATGTTTTGAATGAAATGTGATGACTGCCTGGATTACAAGGCAGCAGTTGTATGTAGAAAGGATGTTAAAGCACTTGGGATTTGTGTGCAGTGTCCCACATTTTTATGGGTTACCAAAGAAGTTAGTTAAAATTAAGGAAGATTGATCGAAGATTTCCGGAAGGTCATTTCACACAAAACATGTTTGTAAATGCAAATTAGTTGATTAGGAACTTCACAGGAACACAAACACACTCAACCACAGTACTGTGATCTCAGTGACCATCAACAACGGCGGAGTTAACAATCTATTACACAAAGGAACAAGGGCAAACTTGGGACAAATTCAAAGACACGAGGGAACAGGAAGTGCTTTATGGGAAAGGTGCGGACGCACATTAACACTTTCTGACTCACAACACTGACACATAGGCTGGTGGGTGGGTGGGAGGGAGGGTGGGGGAAGTTAAGAATGAGATAGGTGATAATTACTCTGCATTGGCCACTGGGCCTGGCCCCCACAGCACCCACCTCCATCAGGGAAGAGGGACCAAAACACAACCCGGTAGCCTTTCAGCACACCGTGCAGCGTCAGCCGTGGAGGCTCTGCCCATGTGATCACCGCCTCGTCCGACGTCACCGAGATGGCTCGCACATTCTGCGGAGGCTCGCTGGGCACTGGGGAGAGAGCAGGGTGGCGAGTGTTAGTGCTGTGATTTAAATATGACTTTTGTTAAGGTTGTTTTTAATGATTTATACTTGTCAAAAAACCATTGGTTACTGCTGTCGCTAAGAAGACCTGACTGATTTAGCATGGCGGATGAAGCACTGATAATTAATGACTACTCAACACCACAACCCACAGGCAATCTCTGCTGAAATAAATCAGTCAAATGAGCTCAAATTAGCTCTCAATGGCTCCTTGTTCACTGCTCGCTTTTAGAGCACTGGAGGGAGAGGGAGGGGAGGTGGGGGGTGTCGGTGGAAGAGAGGAAGAGCTCTGAGAGAGAGCAACATGAATAGCAAAACAGCCACACCTCACGGGGTTAAAATGCAGATGAGGCGGAGGATGAAATCTGAAGGAAGAGAATGTTCATCTTTGAGGTAATTGCATAATTGCAGTTGAGCGGGCAGCTCCAGATTAGCTATCTGGACAGTTGCATGTACCATCACTGTTACTGTGATCACGGTGTCCATCATTGCCGTCATGCTGACACCGAGGTTCCAAAGAAATGAGACAGAGGGAAGACGAGGAGGGAAACAACTTGAGGAAAAGGAAGATAAAGAAAAGGACAGGAGGAGAAAACGGAAACAGAGTGGGCAGACGTTTACAGAGTAATGGGGGTCCTTGTTCCTCTCTCGCTCTCTACCAGCCTAATGAGGGCGCTAATTAAAGTGAAAAGAATAATGGGGGATGTGCTGAAAATTAATTTCTACCATTTTGTTTGAGCATGTGCGTCTCTGTATATATGTTGGCTGTTTAACTTATGTCTTCCACCCTGTTTCTGCACTCGACTCTATTTGGTATTATTTCATTTTTGACAAATCTAAATGATAGACTATGCTGCATTTACATGTCACCTCCTGCCCACCCTCCGCCACCCTCTCCTACACTGCGTCTAGCGGTCTACTCTACATTTTCATCCTCTAGCGTTCTACGTTTCTTACCATCTTCCAGCGTGGTAGCGTTGATCTCAGTACTGGATGGGCCGGTCCCAGCTCTGTTGAAGGCTTGGACCACTACCCCATACTGGGCATACTTCTTTAGGTTGTCCAAGGTGTACACTTCACTGTCCCCTGTAGCTTTCATCTCCACGATGCTGTACTGGCCATTGCTGCCTGGACCGTTCTCTCTGTAACCGATCTGGTAGCCTCGGATCACCCCATTCTGCAGCTCCTTCTTGGGAGCCTGAAAGAAATGTTGCGATGGTTAATACAACACATCAAATTCAAGATAAAATAAGATATCCTTTATTGATCCCCATGGGGGTTATTACAGCAGTCCACTATGAGATAGAATGAGTTCAAATAGACTAAAATAGAACTATATAAACTACATGATTGGACACAAAACACAAATTTAAAGGAGAGTAGTGCAATACAGTCTCAAAGTGACAGAGCGATATCATAAATAGGCAGTGTATCCAATAATGTGATTATGAAATTATACTTGCAATCATTTGCATGAATATATGAAACCCTATCAAGGCTCATTCATGCTCAACATTAAACACATATACGCAGACAGACGGAGCCTCCTGTTTGCACTCTGCGTTAATTTTGTTGGATTTTTATCAGAAATGCCCGCTGTATAATAACATCCATTGCAATTAAGAAACAACAGTGGTGAGTTTACCCTCCATGTAACCCGTATGCTCTGGGATGTCATCGGTTGGAGGATTACATCCATTGGCGGCCCGTCAGGCGCTGTTGATGGAAGATGCCAGATGCAAGTGTCATTGTTAATAAACATTGCCCCGTTCCATTCTGAGAAAAAGTGAGACGGACATAACAAGAGAGAATCATAATCACTTACGCGCTTCTTCAGTACTGATTGTGAGCTCTTTGCTCGGAAGGCTGCGGCCAATCTTGTTGTAGGAGTACATGCGGATGCTGTAAACGCAGGCTGGGTGCAACTCCACAATGTTGGCTTGGTTGTTGGTGGGTGAGATGTTCCTGGTCGTGTACATGTGATCCCAGGAGTCTGTAAAATGTGAAAAGATTTATAAGGCATGTATCTGAAAAAATAAAAATCTGGCATGCAATTTTAAATGCAGGATACTAACCTGACTTGTTCTTGTACTCAATGTCATAGCTGGTGATGATGCTGTTTCCATCAAACCTTTGGATCCAGCGCAGGTTCATGCTCCTGTCCTTCACTTCCCTCACTTCCAGCTCGGGGGGATCTGGTGGCTCTGTGTGCGTCGGAGAAAAAGACGAGGGGAGAGCATTTCATCACCAGACCTGACTAGACTGTTCATGTAACTTAAGCTTTAGTAAATTGAAGTTTGGACGTGTATAGCATGTGGTATTGATACCTTGCACAGTGAGTTGTATGAGCCCTCGACCCTCTCCATAGGAGTTGATGGCATGACAGGAGAAGAAAACGGAATCTCCCCGCTCGGCTGGATTCAGCTGCGGCCGAAACAAACAGAAATTGAGAAGTTGCGGTGGCAACTCACAACACTAACATCATCTCACATTTGACTGTAAGAAAGTGAATGTCGAATGAGTTTCATTAAGTGTCAGGCTTTGCTATTGCTTCAAATTCAGAGCTGAGAAACAGCCTTGTGTGGCCTCTTTTACACTTTATTTCAACAATGGAGAGATTTTACAGGAAGTTTCAACTGTTTGTGTGGCTATATCACTTAGTCAATGAGTACCTGGGCATTTTTTACGCTAAATCCATTACTTTGGTCAATAATCACGGCATCAAGCGCTACTCCGTTTTTGAGTTCACGGTCGCGGTTTGAATCTGACCTTCAGGGTGGAGATGACCTCGTCCCCCTTCTTGTTGATTGTGATGGAGTAACGTGGGTTCCTCTCTGCGTCGATGACGGTGTCCCCCCGCTCCCAGCGGATGATGATGGGCTGCTCGCCCCGCGCCGTGCAGTTCAGCTCCTTGGTCTGGCCCTTTCTTGCCATGGTGGTGTTGGGGTGGCTGGTGATCATGGCAGGAACTGAGCAGAATCATGGACACGTGTCACTCTGATGAATTACATCATGTGAAGTAATGAGACGAGGGAACAGAGATGTGGTATTCGGAAACCAGGGATATATTACAGACATATAGACATCTATATTTCTGCCCGTTTTCATTTCACGCTTCAAGCCCCACTGGCCCCTCTTTAGACTACCTCCTCCCTGTCTGCCCTGTCCTCTTCTCTTCTTCCCATACTCCTCTTCTCTTCTCCCGCTCATTTCCTCAGACACAGATTATTGATTGAAGGGGTGCCTGTGGTTTTGTTTTCATCACTAATTCATTAGCCCTTTTCCCCACCAAACACACAGGAGCACGCAGACAGGCAGCCAGAACACACCAATCAATATCGCAGATAGCCATAGTAAAGGATGTGCAGGACAGGCCAGGCTAGCCTGGGGCAAAAGTGCATCTGAGAGGAGCTGATCCCCCGCCTTGGAAAAAAAGAAGCTAAGACTTATCTGTCTATATACTATACAAGTCAGGGGATGTGGTTATGAAAGGAAGTGTGTTTAAGCCAAAGAGAGAATGATTGACACTTACTCTTGACAGTGAGGATCATGCTCTTACTGATGTCTGAGCCCACTCCATTGGAGGCCTGACAGAGGTAGTACCCCCGGTCATCCTCGAGAACATGTCGGATGAGCAGAGAGCCGTTTGACATGATCTGGATACGGCCAGTTAGAGGGACTGGGTGGTACTGCTGAGGGTTTCCCACACCTGCGCCACACAACACAAAGCAAATGTCCCTGTATTAATGTTTTTCCTTGTTCATGTTATCTTGTTATTGTGATGCTGCAGGGATGATGAGTTGATTTTACCTTTGGCATGTTTCCACATGACTTTTGGTGGTGGATAACCTTCCACAGAGCAGTTGAGAACTCCGGCTTTGCCATAGATACAGTCCTGGTTGTTGGGCTGCACCACGAAACGCGGTGGCACTGAGAAACAAAAACGACTCACTGAACTTAGACGAAGGAACAAAAATAGAAGCTCACAGGAGAAAAAAAAGGTACAAAATGGAAGTGTTCCTTAAATAACAAGTACAATTCTAAGCTCCCTCTGCACATTAGCTATCACATTTAATTTGACCTAATTCATCATCAGTGTGCATTTGTGCCCTCGCTCGGTCCCTCACCAGTAACAATCAACTGTCTTTCCCAGCTGACGGTGGCGGCGGCATTGCTGGCGATGCAGGTGTAGTTTCCATTGTGCTTCAGTGTCACCTTGGAGATTTGTAGGGAGCTCATGAACTCTTTGGTCTCTATTCCAACGCCAGAGGCGGAGCCTGGCACGATGAGCTGGCCATCTTTGTGCCAGGTGATGCGTATGGGCATGTCCCCAGATGACACCACACAGGCGATGTACATGAGCTTCCCCACTGAGGTAGAGGGGATATCAAAGGGCTGGATCAGTGGTGGCACTGGGGGAGAGAGAAAGAGGGCAGAGAGTCAGTGGAACACAGGAAGCCATAGATGTGGAAGAGTGGCAGTGTGGCCATCTGGAGCAATGCTGAGAGGGAGAGACAGAGAGAGAAGGTCATTGGCCAGTGGGACCCTCTTCTCCTCTCCCCCCTTCAGCCCCCCCATCTCCTGTACCCATAATAGCTGCTCTGGTTAGAGTCCAATTGGCAGGAGGAAGTCATTCCGTTGCCATGGTAATGAAGGCTGGGGTGGGGGTACTACAGCTGAGACATCTGGGGGATTTAATCTAGGGCTTCATTATTATTCATCTAATTAAATCAGAGACACACTCACACACAGGCACATGCACACTCCCTTAAACACCTCTGCAGCTGCCCTGCTACATTCATGACCCAACTCACAGAACAAACTAAATACAGGCACAGCGTGAAACGTAAATCTGTCAATAACATCTACCTCTGTCACATGGAATTAATGTAAGGCAGCACTGGACAACTCTGGTGTCTCCATTTTGCAGTGACTGGATACTCTGATATACAGATTTTTTTAGTTTGTTGCACCAACCAGTCTATTAGGCACAGAAACCAATGATTACCTTCTTGCTACTTTTTTAAGAGACATTTTGCATTTTGGTAATTCACAAAAAATGCCCATCAAACAGGAACACTTGTTTGGGGAAATTGGGTGGAAGCCACAGTCCACCCTAAGCAGATGGCAGGGCCACTCTTGCAGCCTCATGATTTTGTCGAGATGGGTATATACTTTTATTAAAAACATGTTGCAGCTCATACTCATTCATGTGTATCCGTTCTTTTATTACCTTTGACAGTTACGTGGACAGTCTGGTTGATTGACACCTGGGGCTGGATCAGAACGCTACATAAGTAGGTGCCCTCGTCCGCGCCCTTCTGCACGTCCGTCAACCTCAGGGTACCATTCTCAAACACCACTTGACGGTGATTATCGGGCAGCTGCATGCCGTCCTTCAGCCACTTGATGGAGTAATACGGGTAGCCAATCACGCGGCACGTTATGTAGGTGTTCCTGCCCGCCACTGCGGTGATGTCCCGCATGGGTCTGATTCGAGGTGGACCTGGAGACACAGGGAAGAGAGGGGGGGTGTTGGGGGATGGAGGGAGGAGCCAGAGAGAGAGAGACACACAGAGGTCGGAGAGAGGGGCAGATGAGGTGAGGAAGGTCATGGCAGAGTAAGGGAGCAGCCACGGAGACGGGAGGTGAGGTTGAGGGATAGAGTGATTGGGGCAAGTTGACAGGTGGAGAGGGAGGTTAGTTATGCTCCCTTTACTCAAATCCGATTGAGGATATTTGTTGATTGTAGCCTAATCAGATATTCTGTCTACAAGTGATTGATTTATTTTTCTTTTAAAAAAATTACAGATATTTAGATAGATAGATAGATTTGTAAAATCCATGTGATCTATGCTTCTCACTAGCCCCTAGTGTGTTTGTATAGAGTCAGGTGTAGAGTGCATTTATATTGAAAAGCAGACAGGCACCTCTTACGTTTATGCGCGCTTGGTACTCGGCGCTACCGGCCGAGTTGCGTGCGACGCAACGATACACTCCGCCGTCCCGAATGAGCGGGCTGCTGACGTTCACGTGTGACACCGTCAGGCCGTCCGACAGGGTGTACTGGCTGGTCTTGTAGGTGGAGTCTCGCACCACGGGCTCGTCGTCCAGCGTCCAGGTGATCGAGGGGGGTGGGGCTCCCTTGGCCGCACACATGAGGGAGAAAGGCTCGCCGGGGTTCACCACCCGCTCGCTGAAGGAAGACACGATACGAGGAGTACCATCTGCGAGGAGAGAGAGGTCGATAAAGAGAGAAAGAGATAATATTGAGAAGGGCATAAAGACAGCGGCAAGAGTTCTTTTTACAGGAAAGAAAAATGTTCAATACTGTGGTTTCAATTCTGTTTATGACACCGTCTCGGCTTCATTTGTGATTTGTTTTGTGGCAAATGGTGTCACATTTATGCATCTATCTCTCTATTCGCAGTGGCAAACAATTTATGCTCCAGTATTCAGATAAAACAATGGAACAGTAGAACAGTAACAGTAACAGTAGGAGCTTCCATAGTTTCGCTGTTGCGATCGCTGTTCGCTAAAATGCCGTCATTGAATGCCTGAACCTCCTTGACAATCTCTGTCCACATACCCTCTAGCAGAATAATGGAAAAGTCCTGAGCAGTGAGGCCCTTTCGGGAGGCGAAGCACTGGTAGGCCCCGGAGTGGAACTTCTGTGCCGCAGTGATCTGCAGGGTGTCGTTGTGTTGTCCCTGGATGGAGATGTGCTGGTCAGGGACGATGGGCTCAGTGTTCCTGTACCAGGAGATGGCGTATTCTGGAGAGCCCTCCACAGTGCAGGTGAAGAACAGTGTGCTGCTGATGCCTGTCTTCAGGTTCTTAGGCGATAAGGTCACGCGTAGTGGATCTGAGGGAGGGAAGGAGGTCAGAAAACATATGCCAAAAAAAACGCAACCCTGAAATATTTTCTCATTTCTTTCGGTCTTTCTCTGATTGGCCTTTTGTCATGAATGTAAAAGTTATTGCATTTTCTGGTAACACTGTGTTCATTAGTTGTTACTGGTACTTGTTCTATATGTACTATATATATAAATAAATAAATATATTTATATACATTGGATATCATTAATGTACAAAACTAAATTATTTATTAATTACATTTATAGACAGAATGTAAATCCTTTATTATAATAATAATTATTAACAAAAAAGATTATTATCATTTTCAATTATGATATATTGTAAAATAATCATCTGCGTGACTCTAAAATCATTAAGCTGGATTTTTTTTTAAAGAACACGTTCATACACACAGTGGACTTCTATGTTCATAGAGATATGGGGAGAAAGAGAGAGAGTACAATCAGCAGTGGTGACTCAATCAGTTTGACACACTCATTAAAAAAGCAGCTGGAGATATCTCTTCACATCTCTGTCCACTTCGTGTGTGTGTGTGTGTGTGTATGTGTGTGTGTGTGAGAGAGAGAGAGAGAGAGAGAGAGAGAGAGAGAGAGAGAGAGAGAGAGAGAGAGAGTATGTACATGTGTGTGTGTGCAAATGTCAGTGAGCAATAAGGCAGCTGGTGGTGTATGCTGGGGGGCAATGCTGTGCCTCCCCCCTCACCCTGTCAGAGTCACAGAGTGTGCTGCCATGATGTGCCCACTGGCAAAGCCTACCGCCGCTCTATTCTCTCGCTCTGTCTCGCCTCCCTCCGCTCTTTGTTTCTTTGTATACATAACACAATGTACATTTGTCTCCGCCACACTTATTGTCCTGTTATAACATTGTAGATAATGTCATTCCAGCACTGTCTGGTTGTCGGATCGCCCCCTCCGTGACCCCTCGTCTTTATCTCCGTCTTCCTCACCCTCTGTCTGTCTGACGGTGAATGGTGCTGGCAGCTGTGTTATGGAGTCAGTCTCAGTGAATTACTGCCCCTGTCTCTGTGTTTGAGAGTTGATATGACGGGGCATCATACAGCTCACACACGTTGGTTACAGACACACCGTAGGTGTGACTTATACGTGTGCCTCAAACCAAAAAGAAAGGCATTTGTGAATGTGTCTGTCCGCCAGGGTGATTCACTGAGATGCCAGTGTGGGAGTCTGTCAGTGTGTTTGCGAGTGTGTGTGTGTGTGTGTGTGTGTGTGCTCTCACACACCTATAACGTGAAGCTGTCCAGACACCTCCTTTGAGCCAAAACTGTTGGTGACCTCGCAGGCATAGCTGCCGCTGTCCTCCTGCCTCAGGTCACTGATGGTCAGCCCTGTCAAACGCCGTGTCCAGCGGGCATCTGAGGGCAACGGGCGGCCATCTTTTAACCAGCGCACGGTGGGACTGGGGTAACCTCCCGCTGTGCAGGGAAGCTCGATGCTCTGGCCTGCATACACCTCCCCTGCTTGGAAGCTGTCCAGGATGGTGGGTGAGGACTCGTTGGGGTCTAGAGGGCCAGATAGGAATATCTTTGGTCAAGACAAAGAAAACCATGAGAGCCAGCGTGAGGGAATTGACATGAGCAGCCTGCTCACCCATCACGGAGAGCCTGGCTCCGTTGCTTTGCCGCGTCTCGCCACTGTACTTGTGTTTGGTGATGCACCGGTACGTTGAGAGGCCGTCCTCCTTCTGAACATCAGAGATGTAAAGAGCTCCAAAGGAGGTGAGCGAGAACCTGTTACCTGAGGAAGACACATTCAGAGAAGACAACCCGTTAATTCAGCAAAAGAAAAAAAAGAAAAGAAAAACATACATTAAACTGATCATTCTGGTACAAAGCATTTGTGCTCATTGCAAAACCATATTGTGCTTCGAGCAAACAGCAGCCTGAACAGTTGGCGCTACCTGCCCGATAATGCTGCTTCCCAAAACTTGGCACTCTGTCAAGGTCCCGAGGACACACAGCGGTCACTGACGCCGCCAGAGCAGAGAAAAGATTTATTGTCCTTTTAAGCACAATGTAAAACGCTTATGCGCCACACTGCCATCACCAAACTATCTAAATGTTAGTTTTCTCTCACACACACTTTTTCAAGCATGGCAAAAAAAAAAAGGAAGAAAAAAACCTGGCAGATCAAGTGTGCCACTGTGTGATGGGCACCTGCATGCTCTCTGTCAGAGCATTGGTTTTGTGTTTCACATTTCATGCTGCTCAGAGAACCTTGGTTATGTGGTAGCAACCTCAAATGTTCACGCTGCGCCCGGAAAAACTGAAATAGAGGGAAGAGGGATGTTTGTCTGCAATGAGCACTGGTCTACACTTGGTATTCTCTGTACAACTGTTAATATTGCATATTTTGCCTTGCACGCATATTTTGCCTTCTGTTTTCTATTTGCTTTTTTCTATCTCCTTGAATTCACTGGAATTTGTTTGTCCATTCAATAGCTGCAGCCCTTTTTAATAATTTAGAAATACTTTCTTCTTTAGAATAAAATGTTAGCTTAGGGTTTTAATCACCCGGTCTCATTCAGGATCCAAGCTACAAGCTGTATTCGTTGCAAACACCTGTGTTTATCTTCATCAATATTTTACCTACAAGCTCTGTGTTTGTCGGGGTCTTGCGGAGGGTCGAGTGGGTAAACTGAAGGTAGCAGTTATGGACGGTGCATGTGTTTGCATGGAATATACTGTGTGACCCAAGAGGAGGCATAGGCTGCAATTTCACAGCAGCCTTTGTTTGCCCCCCAGAATGAAGCCTTACAGGATAATGAGCACTTTAAGACCGCTACTCCCACAACACCGTCGACTCGCCTGTCACAACACTCTGACATGGGCAGAGAGAGAGAGCGAGGGAGAGAGAGTGAGAGAGAGTCAGCTGGATCTGTCAAAGCCACACTTTCCGTCTTCAGCAGGGGGCTGAATTCATCGCATTCTCAGCCTCTGAAACAATACAGATTACACAATATCACATTATCTCCCTCACTATCAGTCCAGCTTAACTCGGTGGAATCAGTCCATCGTTAGTCGACTCTCTTCATCTCTTTTCCGTCGTCTGTCTCCCCCTCTTCCTCTCTTCCTCTCTTTCTCTCTCTTTGCTCTCAGTCTCTAAGCAAAGTGGCAGACAGAGTAAAATATTAATTACTAAATCACTGTGCTCCCTCGGCTTATATTCATGCTGACTTGACTAGATAACGAGAAACGGAGCCAATGTGCATCACACCCACACCCACACACACACACACACACACACACCCACACCCACACACACACACACACACACACACTCAGAGCTCCAGCAAAACACGCAGACATGCATGCAGGCGCTTTGAATTGCAAAATGGTGTAGCAGTGTTACATAATTTTTTTTAGACCCAGCCATCTTCATATGATTAGAAAAATATATTTTTTTACAGTAACGTGTAATTCGTCTCTAAGTTTAAGAACTCAATATTTACCTAAAAAACAAATTGAAAAAAAAACAGTTTGGAGGTAAGAAACAAACGGCGCAGAGAAAGGCCCTTGTCATCGCACCCATGGTGGAAAAGAGCAGTTTTTTGCTGGTGTCCTAATGTGCGTTTTAATAGTGATCTTTTAATGGCCACTTAATGCATCAAATCAAAGGGTCCATCAGATTAAAAAAATGGAATCCTCCACAAAAACTCTGACGGAACTGAATACGGCTTTTATCAACTAAAAATGGTTCTTTCACCCAGAAAGCAGCTCTTTGAATGAAGCTGCATCGCCTAGAGGATGCCGACATTGTTGGAGTATGTATGAGTTTGGTCAGAGTCTCAGTGAGACGCATTCATGGAAAAAATTGGGCAAAATTGTTTGTGGTTCCCGGCTGCAGATGCATGGGTCCCGAGGGGAACTATTTTAATCTCTATTTGTCAGTGCTGGGTCAGGACTGTAATGTGTATTTGTGACAGGACAAATGGTAAATGGTATGTGAAACTGAAGCTATTATAGTTATTCTCAAACATTTCAAACACACAATTAGAACAATTAAAAAAATACTGATCTTTTGGTTTTAAATGCAAAGCTATTGTTATTCAAAAGGCCATTATGAAAAGCTGTGGTATATTACGTGCACGTCCACAGGAGTGCCTGCACAATAGCAGACATTCATATGGAGCAGATTCAAATCCACAGACCAGCTGAAGGAAGAAATGTCACCTGTGAGCAAGGCACTTAAAATCCATTTGCCCCAGTGGTGTAATACTGGGCAGCTTCCCTGTGACTGTGTGTTTGTGTTTGTGTTTGTGCGTGTGTGTGTGTGTGTGTGTGTGTGTGTGTGTGTGTGTGTGTGCTCCAATGCTATATAACGTGGAAAAAGAGGCATCGCTCAATCTAACCGTGCTTTATGTCCTTAGCAAACCCTCACTTGTGTAATAGAGGTTTTCATTCATTTTATTTTTCTAATCCAACAAAACGCCTGCGGCCTCACAACAGACCAGACCTACTGCTATGACAAATTTCAAAGAGGAGGAACGAGAAGGGGAAATAATGGAAGTGTAAATGTGTGAGAGAGAATAGGAAAAAATAAGCTTGACAGAGTCTATAAATAGGATATATACCGTAGCCTGTGTGTGTGTGAGTAGCAGCCTCATTTTCTCACATGCAAATGAAGGCGTCGGCGCAAAGATAACGAGGCCCATATTTCCACCTCCTCAGTGGGGCCATTATTTATTGATGTTCTGCATCTTTCTCCCTCCCTCCCACTCTCACGCTTTTCTTCCTCCTCTCCCTGTTGCTAGGGCCTCCTCGCTGCCATCCTGTTACCAATTCGGCGTACTTTCAGCAATTATTAAAGTGCGGCGTGTTTACAATCATCAAGGATGAAAACAATGAAACCCTCAGCGTGTCGCGTGACTGCAAAAAAACAACAACAACATCAACATCATGGCGAATAGGTGGTAGAAGTGAAATTCATGGAGAGAGAGAAAAAAAGAGAATTGGTATGAAACTGCTAAAATTAGCTTTTCAGATGCTGCAAGCAGATTTTGTATATATCAAAAACTTTTTAAAAACACATGGCCTTTTTATTTTCCTACTTCCTACTGTCAGAAGGTGTGTCTGTCAGAAGTTTAGTCCAGTTCTGTCAGAATAAGGATAATACGTTTTTAAAGCTTCAGAACTGGGACGTGTGCTTGATGTAAACATGCACTCGTACAATCATCATACACTCAGACAGTAGTTAGAATACAAGTAAAATGTCTGACTGAGCCCATGTGAGAATACAGCTGCAAAATCTCTGGAAATTTCACAGTGAGTGGGCATGTTAAAATGTGAGTGGGAGAAAAAAACCCACAGAATGTTTCGGAAATGTTCCTGTTGGTGTGAACGCGTCTGACTCAGACAATCTCCTGTTGCGTTTGTTTGTCATATGTGAAAGGCAAACAATGTCCAGACCGACATTTTTTCAGACATTCGGAAAGAAAAATTTGGCCTACGTGCTTAAGAGGGACACTTTTCCACACGAGCAAACCTTTTTCCTCTCTGAACAAAAGTTATCTTGTGATGCCAACCTGTCCAAAATTCCGCATCTCCTGTATAAGAAGCAAAATCTGACTGAATGAACACGCAGCACTCATGTCTCTGAGTCAAAACACGTCTGCTCCTATGGGAGCTCCCGGTATGGACCGCGTATATAATCAGTTCAGAAAAGGCTAATGAATATCGAACTCACATCCCTGTTTTTCCTTCTGGCAGATCACTGCAACCTGATCCCCGGTGTCTTTATCTTACCCAACACTGCTGATGGTCAAAGTCAGTGGTTCATTGCCTTGAAGGGGTTTCCCAGTTCAATTGTTACTGTATTTTCACTCATCAGATAACGCAAGGAGAAAATGCATCAATGCAACTGAGGGTCAGAGGTTTCACTCCTACACAAACACTAAAGTGATGGATGCCAACAGCACAACCTGTTTATCCATTAAGAACACGTGGTCTGACTTCATAAGACTTTTTTTCAATGGTTATCTTTATGCTTCCAGGTCAAAATGATAATGGGATGGTGTTAATTGTCCATGTCAGAGGCAACCCTATACTGACGTGCGCTGAAATGTCCCTAATGTGATTTATTACATTAGTGGTGTGTTCCATTCTAGCTCCACTATTAATTGTTCATAAAATGCAGTTACTCTGAAACGTACATTGTTTTGAACAATGATTTCTTTTCCTTAGAAATAGAGTGAAAATTCTGTGGAAATGAACTTGAATGATAGAAAAATACATATTTTACCAACGGTTTTCATGAGTGCAGCAGTGATTTGATGTAAAATTGATGG
This sequence comes from Scophthalmus maximus, assembly GCF_022379125.1. Taxonomy (NCBI): domain Eukaryota; kingdom Metazoa; phylum Chordata; class Actinopteri; order Pleuronectiformes; family Scophthalmidae; genus Scophthalmus; species Scophthalmus maximus. The sequence goes on along the minus strand of NC_061516.1, from coordinate 14,170,168 downwards.
AGAGGCATTTTGCTCCACGAGATCATCTGAGTCTCGCTGCGCATCGGCAGAGTTTGGTTAGAGGCTCCCGATATTCCCAAGACATTGATAAAACACAAATCAACACAAGTGGCACGTCGTTGTTACTTGGCAAATGAGTTGATCATGATCCTCTGATAGACTGAATGTATGTCGTTGAAACAACGGGTGATATTCTGAGAGTTTGACGTGAGAGAAACTGCATTCTGTATGTCAGCCCTATACCCCTGCTCTCAGCGGCAAGTTGCAGAGAAGAATTTGAAAGAAGGTGGGAAGAGTGAGAGGAGGAGGAGGAGGAGCGGATCAAAGACTCTGTGACTGTCACAGAAAGAAGAAGAAAGAAAGGGGGAAAAAAACACTGTGAATTCCGGAGATATTCTCTATGGTGCTGGAATATGCTTGGTGCTCACAAATGCAGACATGCCAGGCGCACACGCTGTTACGATACACACACACACACACACACACACACACACAAATCAAAAAACACCTACCAGGCTTAAAATAGGACAAGAAAAATGTCCCTGCCGGTACAAAAAAGAATAAACTATGCGATAAAATTAGCACCGTGGACTCAGCAGCAGAGGAATGTGTTAAAGCGGAGGATCAGCAGCATTGGACTGACTGACTTGGTTCAGAGTGGAGAGAGGATGGAGAGAGCAGAGGAAAAGACAGCAAAAGGGAGTAAAGCAAAGGGGAAAGATGGAGGGTGAACTGTGAACTGTGGAGGAGATAACAGTCCATGTCTGTGTTCTCCCCTCCTTTCAAACCTTTATGCAAAAAAAAAAGGGGGTGTTGCATCTGTATTCAAAGCGAGAGCCCACTCAACCCTCCCTTTGCTCTCTCCTCTCTTTCTGCTGTGTACATTAAAGGCCCAAGTAGAAGCAGGTGTCAGCCAATTAAATATATACACTTTCCTGGCTTTTATTCTGCTGCACCCTTACTTAACATCTATGAATAGCGCCCCCTTAACTCCCTTCAATTCACATTCAAAGCAGGTTTTATTGGCACAACTGATGTGTAACAAGTACAACCGCATCTCTCCGCTGCAAAACGATACTTTGTTAACTCAACCAAACAGTGCAGACAGAGCACGGTGAACGCAACGACGCTAGTTAAGACTGAAACTACATGAGCAATAATATCGACATTCAATTCTCTCTTTTTCCTTCTGGCTTCTTCGCTGTGGCTTGTTCATTTTATGGAAAGGGGGGTGGTGGGGTGGCAGGATGTTGAAGAAGCTGCAGCTCTGTCATGTTTTCATTAAAAAGCCACGCTTCACTGTCTAATCCCAACTGCTGTCCTCTCTCCAAACCAATTCTGACTGCTTACCTCATCTTTCAATCACATTCTCCATCTCCGTGACCCTTCCCGCTGTGTTCTGTTTGGTACACAGACTCACCTTGGGCAAAGAGGATGTTAGAAAGTTTGGGAGGACAGAGGTGAGGAGCAGCATTAGGTGAAGGTTGAGGAGGCCGGAAATGAGGGAGGAGACAGAGTGGACAGAGAGAGAGAGAGAGAGAGAGAGAGAGAGAGAGTCCAGTTTCCACAGCGATGGGACCGCGTCTCTTCTGCTCCACTGACTGCGCTGTCCCAATTTGCCCAGTGTGACTTTTAAACAGTAAACACTGGGGGAGGGGATGATGTGGGGAGGGGGGGCAGCCCATCGAGAGGCTGAGCGGGGACGGACATAAAACCGATCGTATGCAAAAGATGTAGTTTGCGTAGATATAACTCAACGCAACACTGCCGAGACGCCATGTTCCCCCCCATAAAGCCGTCCTCACCAGACAGGCCGACGGTGCTGCATAAAGCTAAATGGACCATCGCCGGTAGAGACAGCGCCGAGAAGATTAGGCATCAGTAGAAGCATCAGAGGAAACGAGGGATGGAGGGGAAAGAGAGGGTGGGTGTGTAGGGGAGAAATGGGGAGAGATGTAGAAATAGGGCTCCATTATTCATGACGTGTGTTTCATGTGCTTGGTGACATCTGGGACAGCAGTGATAATGAGAGTCCCGGGAGAGGGAAACCACATACACACACACACGCACGCACACACGCGCACACGCATCTCAATGCACCACACCATGCAGAAGTGTGCCGCCATGGTCCAAAAAGCTCCCCTCTGGTGGATATCCCATTAACTCATATTTAACTGTTAACTGCAAGTGCACTAAGGCTTAAACACCCAAGTAACTCGGTTCTTTCAAAAAATGTCACTCAGTAAAAGTAAACATCCAGCGGCGAAAAGCTCTGGCCCCTCCACCTTGTTTTGACTTAGCTGCAGATAAGAGACACGAGTTGGATATATGGTGTGTGTCCGCCATCATATGTGTGTGTGTGTGAGTGTGTGTCTGTGATGCAGTGTACTCCAGCTTAGCCCATAGCCCGGGGCAGTGAGCTGCATTAGTGGCACTGAGTGAGCTGCCTGGTCCCTCCCTATTAGAGTGCTGGTGGCAGAGGAGTGTCACTGGCCAGCAGCGAGAGAGAGAGAGAGAGAGAGAGAGAGAGAGAGAGAGAGAGAGATTAACTCCTGCATCACACAAACACGTTCATTTAGCGTGTTTACCAGAAAGGACTGTCGAAATCCCCACATGCCGAATGACTATAAATACACTTGGTTCAAAGGATCAAATGACACTTTCTCACATTAATCATAGCTGAAAAACAGGAATCAACATCATCGTGGTCGTCAATTGTGACATCAGAAGTCACGAATGTCAGGAAAAAAACGGTCTGTGTTACACGTCAGGGGTCGAGAACACCGGCAGCCACCTCTCCACAATAACACTCGGTGAGTGAAGGTCAGTGGTTGAGGAAGAAATCAAATAATTTACTGTACTTCACTAAAAATATTCTATTCCACAATGTAAAAGGTCAAGGTCAGCCACTTACAAAACTTTTTCTCTTTTTTCTCCACTGCTGACGGAGCTACGGCACAATCCTAGTGACCAGCACATTTACCCCTCAGGTAACTTGCAGAGCTTACAGTCATCAGAATGATTGTTGGAAATACACTAACAATCTAACTAGGAAACCCCTTCAAGGCAAGGAACCACTGCCTTTTGCCATCGGCAGTGTTAGCTGAGATGAAGACAAACAAGATGTTTTCATTCACCTCCAAACAGGTGGATTATTTCCCTCAGAACACCGAACGACTTTCTGTGTAGACTTCGTTACATGTTCTCCTCGTGTCTGCAGCGGTTTGCTCCCACAGTCCAAAGATATGCAGGTGAGATGACCTGGACACTCTAAACTGGCGGTACAGGTTAATGGTGAAATGCTGAATCAGTTAGTCCATCAACACCAAATATTGCTATTTTGATTCTTGATTAAATGCTTGAGTTCTTTCCCTAAGAAAAATCCCCTTGTTGTGACTCCTCATATGTGAATATTGAGTCCAATCTTTGGGTTTTTTCAAGTAGTAGCAAGCAGAAGATGTCACCATGACATTTTCTCTCATTGATCTGACCATAAAGAAAAATGTATATTTTTTTAATTGAAAATTAGTGGCTGATTGATTGATTGTATGTTTTGAGGATTGATTGATCCCCCAAACACACTTTTATAAAATAGACAACTTGTGCCGACTGTATAGTCTTAACAGACTTTTACTGTGGAGAGAAACAGAAGGAGAAAACAACTCACATGCTGAAACCTTCTTGAATTATTGACTTGCCTACACGTGGCATTTACTATGTACATACACAAACAACAGCCAAGTAGCATCACACTCTGTTCCTCTGATTCCCCCCCCCCCCCCCCCCGTCACATTGACCCCAAAGCAATGTTGTTTGATCTGTCCACCCATCGCAGTCAATCACGGCCTGCAATGTTGATCTGACCTTTATGTGTGTTTGGACAGCTAACGTTGAGGCCGATCCATAGGTCTCATTGAGAGGTCATGGGAACAAGGCACTTGGTCGGCCCACAGAGATCCCATTTGATCCACGATCATGTCTCCTCACGGTTTACTGACAGGCAGCCAGTAAATAAAAAACAGAAATTACACACATTATACATTTAGTCAGATTGATACTTTTAGGTAGGAACCTTTTAAATTGCTGGAAATCTGTAATAATCCCATGAAATCTGATGCAAGTTTGGAGAACAATAGTGGGACCACACTTTCAACAACAAAAAGTTAAGAATTAGGATTAGAGAGAGAATCTCTGCCCTTCATAATAAGGGACGAATGAAGATTGTAATCAGAAACAAACTTCATGCCAATGCTGCGAACTGTTGAGTAGAAATAAGCATTTCCTTAAATGCAATTTCTTAGTAGAGCCGTGCTGTAATCTCCTCACACTAATCCCTCTTTCTTCAGCCTAAACAAAAGAAGAGAAGGAAGAAAGAGAAAACGGGTAAAACCTCTTTACTCAAATCCTATTTCTTAGCCCAATCCAGACCACATAAACCGTCCAACTCTTCTCCTCTAAGCCCCGACACAAGCCGCCCTGCTCTCACTTTCATGATGCTTCGGGATGATGCAGATTAACACCTATTCTTTACAGAGCCAGTGAGGCAAAATCATTTAGTTTAGTGCTCATAAATATGAGTATAATAATTGAGGAAAATCAATAATAGTAGGATCAGTAAAGCTGTCTGGCCTGTTTTGACTGGTTAGTTGGTTGAACTTGTGGACATTGGTCATTTTTTTTTTTACAGTTTATACATGTTCATTGACACGTTTTGAAATTAAATAGGTAGGTAAAAGATTTATAAAATATGCTACATCAATAGATAGATAGATAGATTAATACTTTATTCATCCCAAGCTGGGAAATTCTGGTTTGGGACAGACATATCTTCATTGCCCCAAAATGATGATTTGCTAATTTATGATGAAAACCTGCTTTATTTGATAATAATGGAGTTTATATAGTCAAAAAGTTAAAACTACTTCCCAAAGGAAAAGAAAAGAAAAACTAAAACAAAGACTAAGTCCAATTTGCATTTAGTTTTCTCCATCTGACTTTGTAGTCACAGTATTGTAGTCTTTCAGCACACACCTCGATGAGTGGAACGCTATCACCACCAAAAGAAAGGATGACCAAAGCTGCAAAAAAAAACCAAAACAACCCAGTAATGATCTGTTAAGCCACAAGATTACAAACTTGTGAACCAAAAGCAGCTTCCTCTGTCTGTCTCTCGCTCTCATGTTGTCACACAGTCTGGCTGGAAGGATGAGACAGTGGCCAGCTTTCTGTCAGAGGGACGTGCTTGCAGGGGCTTTCCCATCTCTCCCTCTTTCGCTGATTGACACTGATACACTGATGCAGTGTTAACGTGCTCATACCGCGAGTGTGTGTGTGTCTGTGTGTGTGTGTCAGCGTTTGTGTGTGCTTGATGGAGACACAAAGAGGAAAAAAGGCAAGGGAGAATGGCGGCGGCAGCTACAGTGTGTGCACATTTCTGTGTTAAGTGCACGTGAGCAGGCGTGTGTAGTAGTGTGTAAATAGTCAATAATAGCCGACACTTGTCAGCCCTCTGCTCTGTGCACACAAAGCCCGTGGTTGGGCCATTGTTGAATTCTGCCTCCTCACGCCTTCCCCCTCCACCCCCCCTCAACTGGGCCTCTCAAGCAGAGATAATTATGCCTATTGTGCCCCTTGCACACGCACGCACGCGCACACACACACACACACACACACACACACACACACACACTTGTTTTCTCCTAATTAACACACCCACCCACGTGCCTACTCAACCTAACTGAGTAAAAGATGGCTGCCAGCTCCCCATCTGCTCCTGCCCTGCTCTCAGTCACTCTCAGCACACAGGGGCAAATGTGAGAGGAGCAAAAAAAAACAACAACCAGAGAAAGTGAAGGAAAAACAGACGTAGGTGAACAACCCGCAGAAGAACTTGACTTATGACTCATGTGGTTGCGTTGGAAATCTGATTTGAAAAGTTCGAAATGAATACATTTGTCGCGTTTCTGTTTTTTTTTAAATAGTTCTATTGTAGATTATTTTTGTAAGACGCTTGCACTGGTTTCACATGTTTGCATATGAAAGTATATAATAACCGCGTGATTAAGTCCCCCGTGGCCTGCTGTGTGCCACATGGGACAGAGGCAGGAGCAGGAAAGGTGAGGGAGGGATGGTGTGGAGGTTGGGGGGTCAAAGAGGCCCGACAGTCAATGGGGTTAGGTTCTATGAGCCCTGAGGACGCCACGTGCTCCCCGTCCTCATCTGTCACACCACGTCCTGCTGCACCCAGGCAGCCAAAGCACAACAACAGGACAGTCGTCGCCCAGCAGAGTCGAGCAGAGCGGCGCGGCGCGCAGCCTTAATGTGTCCCGAGTTAATGTTTAATGAGTGCTCCATATTCAGGCAGGTTCATGCAAAATCTGAAAATGGCTTTGTTGTGTTACTTGTAAGGGGGATGTGTGAGTGAATGTGTACGTGTGTGTGTGTGTGTGTGTGTGTGTGTGTGTGTAGAGGGCAGGCTGGTACATTTGCACTCTTCTAGAAGTCAGTGTGTGTGCATGTGTTAAACCTGTGTTTACAAGAGTCTGCGGCGTTCCAGACACAGTGCATCCATTAATGTATTCCTGCTCTGAGTGCACAAGCGCAGATTTACAAACAGACACTGTGTCCTTACACACTGCTGCTCTCCACGAGGCCTCTGTTGCCTTTGTCACCTCTCTCCTCACTGCACCTGTGTATGACACTCATTTTCCAACTACCGAGCAAGAAAATTGTCCATTCGCTTTGAATTTAAAACCGTTGCAGCTCCTTAGCTTTGCTTTTCGAATCTAGTTTCTGCTGCGTATTTACTGTGCCGTATGTAGCAAATTATGTTACAGAATGAAAAATAAAATTGATTCTGATGTTGATTATTCGACAGAAAATGAATAGACTAGACTTAGGAAAAAAATCCTGACTTCAGCTCTGAAATAAAAATGTTTTTACATTTTTGTAAATTTAATTGGACTCATTTTACTAAAACATTTTTTTAACCAAATTATGAACATAATATTCAACACAAACACCTTTAGTTGCAGCCCTATGATGTATGTATGGATTATGATATAGTAAAATACTCTGCTAAGCTTAAAGTGGAGAGAGATGGCGCTGCTCAATTCATCATCATTATCCAATTCGAGTCACTCTGCAAACTTATCAGATGAGATTAGCTGGTGCAACTTGCTTATCCCACAAAACTGTAATAGTCATTTTCCAGGTGGTCCCAATTAACCCCTGTGTGCGTGCGTATGGTTTGTCTATTATTGTGTCTCTGTTGAACCACCTGACTCCCAGCAGGGACCCCCAGGGGGCAGAGGATCGATCTGTAACATAGCCTGTAAGTGACCTTGCCACTCGGTGACCTCCAATGTTCGTTCTAAGGCCTGATAACTCAGCATCCACCCAGTGCTGGGCTAAACACAGGTTACATCCATCTTCCTTTCAGGGACTAAAGTGTTGTAATGAGCGAACAAAGGACAAAACACCTCTGCATCTTGTAGAGTTTCAGAGAGTGGGACAAGACGGAGTGTGATTGAATTGGAAAATAAGAGAAATGTATCATTTAGTGATGAGAAGGTGAAGTGTTAATGATTTCTAGTTGAGTTCTTTCTTTTTTTAATCTCAAACACTATAACTTTCCCCCGTTTGTTATTGCGCTTCAGCTCTGGATTGTAAGGGCCTGTGAATTGAATTACTGTGCAAATGCATAAAGACCAAACTGTGTGGCAGGTGTATTAGGTGGGACATGGTTGGGCATTTTTTCGTGGACCACCATGTGGCTGCAGCCATCTGCTGGTCCAGTCTCTATTCATCAGGGCCTCTCATTAGTTTTCTGCTGGTTAGACTGACGGCCGCGATCTGCGAGCTGAACCCTCTCTGTGTCCCACTGTGGTTTTAATGCCTGTCCACAAACCCACCATCTCTCTGTCTGCGCTCCAGCTCTCCTCCTTCAGATCACTGCTCAGACTAGCTGCTCGCCTCCATTGTCTCGTAAGGGTCACACGCGCGCGCGTGCACACACACACAGACACACACACACACACACACACACACACACACACACACACACACACACACACACACACACACACACACACACACACACACACTCACTAACAAAGCTAAACTATAGGGATGGTATAAGCAGGGAAGTGAGAGGGAAATAGGTCAGTCTGCCTGTACCCCTCCCCTCTTAAACCCCCCTCCCTGTCCTGGCTGGTCAGGAAAATGGGGCAGGAAAGGGGAGACACACACACACACACACACACACACACACGTCTCCAGATGGGGAACATGTGTGTTTGACAAAACGGAACCTGTCGGGGTTCAGAGGTCACAGCCGCGTTGTGTTATGTCACCAAGTCAACCTTCAGACCAGTATGTGATTGTGCTACTGATCAGACGCAGCACATAATGGTTCCTCTGTGCACAGGCACAGCTATGACGTGAAGATTAAGTGGACAATTTAGATTAGCCAACTTCTAATTCAAAGGAGATTGGGCAGTCTTGTCACATTCAGCCTCGGGTCAGCGGTGGCACAAAAGCTCCATCGAAGTTGGGGAATGTGAAAGGTATTATTTTATATTATCGATTGTTGTCAATTCAAATTAGAAAATCAAGACAGAAACAAAAAGTACTTGATATATTGAAACTAATGGAGATGGAAGCTCACAGAAACATCTCCAGCAGTTGTTTTCTGCAGCGATGAAGCCAGCCGATCACTTCCAAGTCCGAAACAAAACATGTGTTTTTGAAATTCAAACAGTTCAGTGATGGTTGAACGCTTTTGGCTCGATGTTTGCAGTGGATTTCAACAGACAATGTCCCACTTTATCAACACAACACCAGATAACATCCCAGGCAGAGTATGTGTTACCACGGAGACAGCAAATCTGGGAATCTGAACAAAATGAGTGCGTGTCTGTTCATTTGTTGTTTGATCAAATGGCAAAAAATGTCCAGGATTTTTTCCCTGCCCTCTGTCACTTGTGACCCTGAACGGGAGCAAGCAGGAAAATGATGCAGTCAATGCCTCCGATTCGTTTCCAACTGAAACTTCTCCAGCTGTGTGTCTGGAGCAAGGTGCAAGGAATAGTGACAGGCACGGCGGCCAACCACCCACTCACTTGCATGCGGAGAGCTTTCGGTCACAAAATCAATTTCAATTTTCACATCTTCATTAGTCGTGTCCAGACAGTCCTTTGCCGGACATAGAGGGAGGGATGGTGAGAAAAGAGAGACTCTGACCGGTGATGTTAGAGTAACTCAAAGAGACAATGCAGTGTTTCCCACTGGACTGTGTGTATAACCACATGCGTCTGCTGTGTATGGATGTTCATTGTTTGTGTCCATGTGCACGGCTAGATGTATTTTGTGCATTCGTGTGAGGGGGCAATCACAATATTCACATTATGAGTTGGTTTCGCAGATGTTATCTTTCAAAGAGAGGGTGTGTTGCCGATAGGGGACTGCACTGATTGGCTGTAAGGGTGATGAGGTCACCGTGTTGATTAGCGCAGAGGTCAGGGTTGAAGGGTGAACACAGTGTTTGTGTGTGCCGCTGTCGTAGGGGAAACAAATGCTGAGTTTGGTGCAGCAGCTCGTCGTGTTCAGCATCTGATCCTCACACTCACTGCTCATCATCTGACCTATATACCCCTAATTACACACGAGCAGCCTCATGTAGCATACGCAGCAACATCCCATACATAGAAACCATAAACACAAACACAGAGCAGACTGGCACATCCAAAGTATATCAGCTGTGTCTGTTTAGGAAATGTGGGAAGTCATTTTGTCACTAGGAACCAAACTCTTGATTTTGAAAGTGCGTGAGTGAAACAGGGGGAAATTCGCAATGAGATGAAAACAGCAAGTCACAATTGAAAAAAAAATTATTGAAGATGAAAACATCTAAGATGTCCAAATTTGTAAACTGGAACTTCAATACAAGAAACTCACTGTTTGGTGTGTGTGTGTGTGTGTGCGTGTGTGTGTGCGTGTGCGTGTGCGTGAACAACACGCCATATATTTAGTTAAAATACCGTAGAAGTGGTGTGTGGAAAGAGACTAATCTATGTTTGTTCTCCATGTTGCTGTTTCCTGCCAGAATGATAACTGAAAAAAAGAAACTGATACAAAGTACAGTAACACCACTATATTACATGACAAAAATTAACAAAACATTGACTGAAATGTCAAAAAAAAAATAACAAACTGCCGCAATTTGGATGCATGTGTATGTGTGACACACTGTCTCCGTGTTTTGCATACATATAATATTAAACGCCATCTGCCAGGACCCGAGGCCGTTCTTGCCCTACTAGCCTCCTTGCCTCGCTTTCTTCGGTTCATTTTCCTCCTCTACCCCTCATTCCTCTCCCCAACATTGTTATTGTCAGCATTTTGCACAATTCTCAATACATAATCGTACAATTAAATAAAAAAACATGCAAACAAATAGACAACAGACTGTAAAGACTGAACACTTCATGTCGCTTTCTGTCTCCCATTCACACACACACACACACACACACACACACACACACACAAATGAGGTTAATGGAGATGAATGTGGGGGCACAGTCCTGTTGACATACTGTGTTTCTAATTGTGGCCCTGTTCTTCAAGGACAGTACGGGCACTAAGACAAGCAGGGAGAGGACAGAAATAGATCTGATGAGGAGAAAACTGTGGAATAGTCATGTGAGTTGGCGACTATAATGTAGTGCCATTCACAATTAAAGGTAGGATTTGACTGGGGGGGTGGCTCTATGTGATGAGATTGAGATGAGATGCTCAAGTTGTGGTGGCAGAGAGGGAAGGCATGAAATGTCTGAGAGAAAAAAAAGAAAGAGGATGAAGGAGAGTGAGGGAGGAGATGTGTGTATGAAGGGAGGAGGAGGAGGGGGACCGGATCAGTGATCCAGAACAGTGAGCAGACAGAAGACACGAGTTAAGAGTTTGGTCAAACATAGAGCACAGCGGTGCATCGACCGTCCTCTGGTGCGCGCACATACACACACACACGCACACAAAGAGAAAATAAAGACATACCTAAATTCAACTGTATGAAATCGGTCACACTGGCCCCCCACACACAAACACCCTCCCAAATTCATTCATGTGACGTGTTACCTGGAACAATGGAAACGGTGTCTCTCTCCCAGGACACGACGCTGACGTACTCCTGCACAGCGGCGGGGATGAGGCACTTAAACACAGCTACGTTGCCCCGCATCGAGCGCTGGTCCGCCACTCGCACGGTGTAGGGCTCCCTGAAAACTATACAGACACACACAAGAAACATTAAGTTAGCTGACGTTCAAGGCAAAATGATTTTCCTACCACTCATTAGTGATGGTGTGGAGAGTTTCGCTGTCTTTAATATTGATTACGAAAGGCTTGGTTTTTTTTTTTAATCATAAAAGGGATTGAATTTTAAAAACATTAATTATCATCGCAATATATATTCCATCAACTATGCAGGAGATGTGTTGACGGTGGATGAACATCACGGTGATCTCATCACAGTGTGAGCATTGGGACAAAAAACTTAATCTACTCGTGTTTACATCATCAAAAACAACACATTACCACTCCAGAACACCCTTTCATCAGTTACCACCGCTCTCCACATGTATTCACTGGAAATTGCAAGCCTGCTCGTGTGTATTGTTTGAACTCTTCTAATCCTGCCTCTGCTTTCACCACGAAGGGTTCAAGCTGCCATTAAGCAGGATAATCATGGAAATAATTTTACAGCTCTGGCATGGCATCATCATGAAACGCCGATCTACTGTTTTTTCGTACAGAACTTTGTGAGGAGCCGACAGAGTCGGCAGCACATCCAAAGTAAACTGGAGCGTTGATGCCTCATTTTCGGTTTGTGCCGGTTCATGCGATATTTTACACTGTCGAATGAGCGGGGACTCATTAGCAAAATCACATGAAAGCTAGGGACGTATCCGAAGGTTGCTAAGAAACTGGTTTGAAATCCCTTCCCTGGTAACAGACACGAGGACAGCATGCATGCATTCCTGCTGCAAGAGGGATGCGCATATGCAAGTGCACGGAAATTTACATCTTATTTGAATAGATGAATAGAATGTTTTTATTTTTAAATCTATACATTAATTTTGAAACAATATGGGCTTATGATGGTTTAGATGTTGTTGTTAAAGCGGATTCAAATGAGACCCCTGTCAATTATTGTTCAGGTTCAAACCCTAAAAGCAACATGGCTGAGCCCGAAAATAAAAAAGTCCACATCCTGTCTGACTGCAACCTGTGCACCAGAGCTGCCAGGGCCCAACAGAGGCCGCTGGCTGCAGGATGTTTGGTTCATGCTAATCCCTCGTCTCCTGAGGCCAGGCTTTTGGGTCATGTGGGAATGAAGGCAGCAACCGGCTGGCATGCAGCTCAGGGTCCTGGCTCAAATCCTCAACTTGGCGCTAGTATTAGTATTAGAATGAATATGAGTATTAGTTCAAGTCGGTGTTGGGAGGCAGAATATGAAAACAGATGTTGATGGCAGGAGGGAAGGGGGAGGGACCGACTGGCCTGAATGGACGATGGGAGTGAGGGGAGGGAGGGGGGGTGCAGTAGATACAGTGAAACTCTCGCCCAGCTGCAGCTTTGTTCCAGCTGTGGTTTGATGTAGCTGTTCTTTGGGTAAAATTTCACTTCCCTCTTCATGTGTCTACTCGTGGAGGAGCTGAAGGAAACCAAGCCCACAGAAGTACTGTTTCACTTTAGATGAGGTCTTCGCTTATTAAAGAAGCCTCGCAATGTCTATTGAATGGAAAGCGCCAATTAGGTTTGTTAATGAGATATAATTAAAGAAGTGTGCTGTGGCTATATTTAGTCCGGCACAAGAGGACAGTTTGAAGAACAAGGGAGCGGGGAGACGAAGGGGGACAGGAAAAAGAGAATGTGATGGCGACAGAAGCTGCTTCTGGTCAAAATGTCCAAAAAAGAAACTACCTCGAACATCCATTGATGTTTATTGATTTACTCTTTATTATTATAGTAATAGTAACTACCAAATGCTTTTATCATATTTCCAAAAAAGCAGCCTGAGATGTTTGATGTGCAGTAAAAGTGTAGTCGGAAATGATTGCTTATGAATTAAATATAGAGCATCCATTTAAAGATAAAAAGAATGATCAGGTCACTTAGGCTTCAGACTACATCACCTCAATGTAAGGTGGCAAATTCATTTTACCTTGAATAAAACCTTGAAAAATATATATATCCAAGTGGCTTAAAAGACCCTGATGGCTTTGGTTGTTCTGACCTTTCATAAAGTGAAGGACTGTGACCTTTTGTCACACTTCTTGTCCTTATCTGATCTGCCACTTAACTCTAAGCACTGTAGGGGTTGTGTTTTGGATTTTCATTCGACCAGATGGTGCTATGCTGTATGAAGCTGAAGGGGTTATGTGAGTGTAGAGTGCAGCGGTTCATCACCAGCCCAGACAAATAGGTAGGAGCGAAGGCCGGGGCCTGGTGAGTGTAGGATGTTATGCAGATGTTCCCTCTGTAGGCTGTGTTCTAGGTCAATCTGTGTTCAGGTTGACACAGGCTATTTTTGGGCAGGTGCTTTTGTGTGTGTGTGGTGTGTGTGTGTGTGTGTGCGGGTGGGTGGGTTGGGCTTTTTGCAGTTGTCAATCACATCTGCTCTACTTTATGCTTTCACGACTGTCTCTTTTGGCCCCTTCCCTCATCATGTTGTGACCTTTTGCCCCACAGCCCTTCTCCTCTCCCTCCATCTATCAGATCCTTCAAGTCTCTTTCTCTGCTCTCAGGTCCACTACGTCCCTGACCGTCTGTCCAACTCACCAGCTTTGATGCGGATGTTGGGGCTGCGGATCTTGCCGGCCTGGTTTTCGGCAGTGCAGAAGTAGTCATTGTCGTGGATGTAGCTGTTGTAGGCGGAGGGCGAGAAGGGGTACAGTTGCAGAGTGCCATTGGCGTGCACGTGGCGGATGTGGGGCACGTCGTAGATGTCGTCGCCGGTGGCCAGGTACCAGCGCAGTATGGCACTGGGGGTGCCCCCTGCTGGACAGGGCAGGGACACCCCCACCGAGCTGGAGTAGGTTACCCTCTGAAGGGAGGCATTCACAAAGTACAGCCTGGTAGAGCCCACATCCTCACTGTGTACTGCAGGGGCAAACAGACAACACAGCATCACTTAGCAGGCTGAGGTGGAGGTGAGAGGCCAACAATGATCACATGTGCTGCACACACTGTCAACACACAGAAGTCTAAAGATAATCTAACAGGGTTCGATTGCCATTGAACGGACGCAATCGGCATCACGTTGATGGACAAAAGATAGGCAGAATGGAGACGTCCTTCAAATGTGTTGCAAAATAATCATAACAAATGTATGTCAAATGTCCAGCTGCAAACATCAGTCATGTGATGCAAAAAGCCAGGGATTTGGGCTAAAGCCTGTGGTGGAATCGGGGGGGGGGGAGGAGCCTGTTACCTCTGTACAGTGTGTGCACACATACACAAACAAAGACCGAGAGAGAGAGAAGAGAGGGAACGCGCTGATAGGTTATGTGATTGGAATTTCTATGCCAGACGCAGAGATTTAAGTCTATTTAATCTCCTTACATATTTAACACACACACACACGCACTCACACACACACACACACAGACAGACATACAGGAATGTTCTTCACGCACTCAGATTAAACACATACAGCTCCAGCAGAGATAAGAGAGTGAGAGGAGGAAAGGAGGAAGAGGTCTTCTCAAATTTGGGGTCATTACAGGGAAGATTAGAAGAGAAACGTGGGGTGGGACACAACTGATGGACAGATGTGGATGTGAACCACCACTGATATTAAATAATGTCATCTGATACACACCATCCCACTACATGTTCACCCCGATAATGTTCAATGTAGCACAGAAACTCTTTAAAACATCTAGGGGAACATTTGGTGCTTGAAAAACAACAAAACAAAAACATCCAACTGATTACCAAAGCAGGTGGACATCATTTTTCTGTTACTGTACGATAAGTTATTTCAGTTATGAATAACATATTTTTAAAATCAAGAAGGTTCTGACTGCTCTGTGGTCCAGATCATATGTTGTCTGTCAGTCTGTTCTGCTGGTAACACACAGCGCACCAACCGACTTCATGTAGTCTGATGCCGAGGCACAGACACCTGCAATGTCTGCCGGGCAGACTTCTAACACTGATCTTGATCTGAACCTCATTTCTCATCACTAACAACCTCTTTGTGATGGTGGTTGTGTTGCATTGGGATCATAATCATATAAGAATGAAATCATGTTGTAAAGTTGAGGAAACAGGAAAATGGAGAAAGAGCCCCATAGTTTTCACAGGTGCAGATATCACATTAACCAGAACAGCTGTGACAACCAAATGCATCTTGTTTGAACTTTGACTGTTAGGTTTTGTAATATTGTCACAGAGGCCATTTATTAAAGCACCAACACAAGAAATGGAGGAGTGGAAAAACCTGATTTATCTGATTTTGACTTTGTTTGGGCTGCCTCTTTAATGAAGGGTGGCTTTGTGCTAGTGATGGTGACATAAAAACATGATCAAATACGGCCTGGCAGAATCAATCATCACCATCAACAGTGTCACTGCGCTAATACCGCGCTCAGTGCAGCAGATCGAAGAAAAGCGCAACTGTGTTTTCCATCAGTTTGCCAACAGTTCCAGTTTCCCTCAAAAAAGTGTGGCGCTGTCCCTAGACTCGAGATTGATAAAGCTGGGCAGCATGTTACAGATGGTATATGAAAATGTGTCTGGCAGTCCGGTGGTGGGCTGCAAAAACCAGGTCAAACTCCCTCCCCTCTGCAGATTACTGATAATGGCCCCTGAGCATAAAGCCCATATTAAAGATTGCAATATCTATAATCTCCCAATGGGGGGACAGGACTAAAGTGGAGGAGTGAGGGGGTCACCCTGAGAGCTCAGGGGGGCTGGGCAGCAGGAAAACCTCTCATACAGTAGATTATATGGCCTGGGGGCCCAAACACTGGGGGGCTTGGGAGCACTGGGACTGATGGAGAGGGGAGTGAAATAGAAAAGGGATCAGAACAAACCGGCACCAATCAGAGCCTGTCAAAACCAGACGAACCACACACGCATGCACACACACACACACACACACACACACACATACGCGCACACACTCCAAAAGCCGCTCTCAGGGCTCAGTCACAGTAGGAAGAGACAGAGTGGGTTGCCATGGTGGCGCTGGCACTTGAAAGCTGTGACTGAATGAAAATGCAGCAATTTAACCTAACAACAGTGACCCACTGAACAATCTAAATTTAGAAACTTGAAGTTACCAAGCCCCAAATTGTTTCACACTGCCACAAATATTGCAATATAAAAGCTGCATGAGTGAAGGAATATGTTCAAAAGGTACTTTTAAAAACTGAAGTAGCAGGCCGCCTTCTATACATTGTAGAAAGAAATGTGTGTACATGATCAGTGATGGGATGACAAGCTGCGGTTTGGTTAGGCGTGGCCGGGCTCATAGTCACTGGTGTAGCAAACTGGGTGCGCTCCAGAACTCAACTGGCACAGTCCTGGTTTTCACTCCATTTAAAACCAGCAGATGAAACATTAGACGCCACCTGTGCCGACCTGTACAGACAGCTTGTGTGGCGAGAAAACAAAATGCCACATGTGCCAAGGTGCATAACAGGGGACAGCATCAAGGCTCGTGGCTCGTCAGGACTGAATTCAAAAGGGAAAAAAGGACGAACGATAAAGTTCAAGCCAATGCACTAACCATGACCTTTATGATATTGAACATGGCTGCGCCTCTTGTGTAGCTTAGAACAACATGTCATCAACAAGGTGTTTTTACCACAGTTTTGATGACGAAATACCTCAAAATACATGTTGCATACTTAGCATCCTGTTAAAACAGCAAGCTACCAGACTGTTTCAATTGGTGAAACAACACAGTTCCCACAATTACTAGATGTATTGTTATTCTAGAGCTACAGCTCACAATTATGTCGTTATTCTTTGCACAAATTTGTTTTGTCCGACCAACTGTCCAAAATGTCATAAAGTCCTAAACGGAGAATGTTTGGATTTTCTTATTGATTAATGGATTATTGATCATCAAAATAGTTGTACGTTACTTTTATTAAACTGAAAAATCCATTGTGGCAGCTCTACATTATTTTATGCTCATTAGAAGTGACAAATGAAATCTGCAAGTGGGCTCTAACAGTTTGAGACAACTACATCCCACAGTCAAGGTGGTTTCCACTGTCTATTTTGGTGATGCGTGTCCACAAAGGTGTAACCCCGGCGGTACCCTGATGGCAGTACTGACCAAAGCTGTTGGGGTCCCTGTGTTTCTGCTGCTGCAGCTCCCCTACACCCAGGAGGCTTCATCAGCCTCGTTCAGACACGGCACCAGAGAGGGAGAGGGGCAGCCCTCACTGGAAGGTGTTGGAGCACTGATGGAGTTGCTGGAGCTCAAAGCTCAGGCTGTCAAGAGTTGCAGCCACTATTTTATACATCCTGCCGGAGAGCTGTGCATGAATATGTATGTCAGCAAGGCAGAAGTCATAACCTATGCAAGGTTTCATCATGCATAATGCAGCTGATCTACGCCTCTCCAGGATGTGAGTGTGCACAGGAGTGTACGCGCACACACACATACACACCCACACACACACACACACTTGACACTCAGAAACTGTACTGTGATGAAGAGGTAAACAAACCCCAGAACCCCCAGTGTTTCACATGCACACTTTCTCACAGCTCCCTGTGTCTCACAGAGGCATATTACCTCCCCACATACTTCCTCCTCTTCGCTCTCCCTTCTCTTTCATTTAATAAAATAATTTTCACAGCATTTCGACCTTATTCTATTCAACGTCGGACTAAACATTTCGTGGGGCAAAGGTCAACAGAGACATGACGTGCACATCAGCCTCGTGATCTGTCCCTGGTCACCTTCGCTGCCTCTAACCAGACTCTAACTGCTGCGTCCACTTTCATCCCATCCTGACATCTCTCCGCCACTCCTCCTCCAGGTGTGGGTTAGAAAGTTGCACGTTGTGTTTTTGATCGGGGGCGGGGAGGGGCTCGAGCGTTGAAACTGCATGCATAGAGCCGCAGAAGAGGAAGTGAAAGGAGACGCAGCATGAGAAGAGTGTGAATTGAATATTGGTGGGATGCAGGGGTTATAAATATAGGTGTAAGCTTATGGCATAAGTAGGTGTTTGGTGGCCAGGGAGGCAGGGGGGAAGGTTGTTGGGGTTACATCTAATCAGTGAAGGGGGTATCGCCACCCCACCCACTGTCTTTCTGTACACCCTGTCACCAACAATGTGCCCCCGCACTCCCCCGCCGCACCCCAGGCCTGTGCTGTGTCAGTAAAAAAAAAAAAAGTGTGCTACTTCAGCAGTCCCCTGGGACCCGCTCCCCCTCACATCAAAGCAGCCAGTTTCTCTCTTAATGTGAATATCAAATCTGTGGATCACAAGTCCCAGCACAGTCTGCATAAACTGCCCCTCCCCCAACCTTTAATTCTGCCTAGTGATGAGGGAGAGAGAGGGAGGGGAGTTACTGCTGGAGGAAGGGATGGAGGGAGGGAGTGATGGAGGTAGAGAGAGAGAAAGAGGGGGAGAGCGAGGGGGGGGGGGGGAGAGAGAGAGAGAGAGAGGGAGAGAGATCCAACAACAACAACTACTTGCTTCAGAGATTTGACATTTGCTGAACGCACCCTCCCTCCAAAAGTGTGGTGCTCCAGCATCCAATAAAATTTGGAGGAGGTCTGGCTCAGTTTAGCATCAGTGTACTGCTGCACAGAATTCTTGCTGGAAGAATTTTTATTTCTAACTGTCGACGGTGTTCATTTGCATCTTCTTTTTTTTTTTTTTTGGGGGGGGTGTGTGTGTGTGTGTGTGTATGGGGGGTATGTTCTTAAAAGTAACAAAAAAACAAAACAATTACCTATTCAAAATCTCATCGGGATTTATGATCAAATTTGAGGACGAATGGGAGAACAGTGACGGAGCTCCTATTGGTGTGATGGGAAGTGTAATGAGCAACGCTTTGCTGACGGTCTTACACCAGAAGACTTTACCCACCATTTGATAAAAGAAAAAATCAAAATTAAGTGCAGATCATTTTTCCTTCATTAACTTGTGAAATATAGCTGACATTCATGTTGTGAAATTACAGTTAGACAGCCAAGTGCAGAGGAGTCAAGTTGTTTAAACAATCACCAGACCTTGATATTTGTTTTTGCCAGCATATGATACAAACTTAAATACTTGTCTCCATATTTAAAATAACATAAAATCAAAATCGTATGCCTGGGACCCTCGAAGGACCAAATTACAACCAGGAATTTAGCTTTAACCCCTCTCGTAATTGGTGTTCTTGGTTTTCTAAATGTAAAATTAAATAATGTATATAAAAATTAAATAATGCTGGCTTTGGTTCAGGTAAAAAAAAAAAAGATGGAGGCCTGTGCCCTGCCTGAGTAATGACTGGCATCCCTGTGGACCACACAGCTCCGTCACTGAGCGCTGCCTATAGCCCCTATCGTAGCTTTAATTGGGGACCGGACTGCAGAGGGGATGGGGGAATCTCTGCATATTTATATTTGGGGTGGGGGTGGGGATGTTGGGGGTGTCGTGAGGAGTGTGCCAGGTTGAGGGATCACCTTATTGCTTTACATTTCACTGTTGCACAAATATTTCATTATATAATTAGATGTTAAACGTACAGCTCCAAACAGGCCCACAGCAGGCCTGTTTATATTAAACCTGATTTTATTCACTGCTGATTAATCCACAATTATAGCAGATCTGTGGAAAAACTGTGAATTTACAGTGAAATGATCGTTAAAATAAAACACAATTTTTTTAAAATTCACAATTAAATCCTTCTTTACTCATGTCTAATATTTGAATTTACTGAAAGCAAACTGTATTTGGTTAACTGTTATTTTTCCCATCGCGCATTTAAATAAAATACACTACACCCTGACTGCCTCCATTAAACCTGCATGTCTCTGACATAGATGTGTTTTTTAAATAGTTTGTGTGGAAATCATTATCGTGTTTTTTTCCTGTAAAGAATCGTGTGGATAATAATAATTTTTAAAAAAACGTGTGAACTTTCCTGCAGAGATAACAAAAAACTAAAAAAGTGTCCAACGTTAAACAACAAAACCTTGAGGGGTGTCCCCGTCACTTCCCCTCCACCGCGCGCCCGCCAACACACACACACACGCACACACACGCACGCACGCGCGTAACCAGAAACGCGAGCCATGAAGCAGGCGCGAGCACGTCCGCGGGGTCCAGGTGCGCTATTAGTGAGGAACATGACCGGGCAAGTCTGTAATCTGCACCCACGCCCCTGGAGTTTCTCATCTGGTGAAATAAATTTGCGCATATTAATGTGATTGCGCAGAAGCCAGAGATGCATTGAAAAATCACGCCTGGGATTATTGCTCGAAATCAATCGTATATTAATTCATTAAAAGACACCCCAACACAGCGAGTACACATGTTTCTGGTTTCTAATTAATATTTCCAAAAAAGAGGCTGATCCAACGTTATAAAATGCCTGAACTTAAAATGGCAATGGGGCCGAGGCTAATGGCCTATTTTAGCTCGTTTGCATTGAGAACAGCCATATTCCTCCCTGCAGCCAATTCTCCACATTCCAGACTTCTTAATAAATTCATCTACACCTTCTCGCGGCCTGTGCAAATATGGACAAATATGTATACACATACATGCAAACATGGCTCCAAACAGAGAGACTACACAAAGGCCTCAATGCTCTCTCTCAGTGTTGAATTTAATGTTATTTTCGATGCAGATTTGTTCAGGATTATTATAATGCACTGCAATTTGCAGACGATCAACTTTGCAATAGGGTCAGGGATTTGCTGCATTTGTACTGAACAAGGAAAAAAATACATGTGAATCAATTTAAACAAACACCGCCGCCGTTTGCATAAACAAAATTGATCAAATGAATAAAACAACGAGGATGAATCTTGATGCACTCGTTATGGCCTGTATATGGGAGTAGACCTAAATGTGGGGAGGAGGGTGCCTTTTAATTTCTAATTGAATTTATAATCTCAGCATTTTTTTTCATGACACAGAAGAAGAATTACACATTATTAAAATATCATACTTAAAAAAACGGTGCATCTCTGTGGAAGGGAGCGTCTGTGACAAACAGTCCATCAAAAACAGCTGCAATTAGCAGAGACTGCACAATGAGAGCGTTCAGATGTACCGGGGGGAAAATCACAAGCATGCCCCTAAAAACTTTGCAGCTGTGCAATGTTTCCAGTGAATTTGCTCTGAAATTGATCACCAATCGATATGATTGAAGGCCGATGCACGTTTCCATGTGTCTCTCACCCTCCATCTGTATTTGCACCTCATTCTCCCTATTCAGCCATTTTACATATTCATAACTGGAGTTGGTAATGCGAAAACAATCCGTGCTATCAGCAGCATCCGAGGCAGCACGGGCCGCTGCACAAAACCACAAAAACACTCAGGTGAACCAGAAAAAAACACTTTGGTTTACACCTTTACTCACTCAACATTTGTACCTGTTTATCAGGTTTCTTATCAATTAAAGAATTCATTTCAACCAATTCCTCACCGCAAGGCATCCGATGACCCGCCACAGCACAAGCCACACGTATCATTCACAGATACAGACTGACAATGAGTTCGATTATCACTTTTCATTCAACTTAAATGATTTCAGTCAACAGGACATGCGATATTCCGAGCATTTCTTTTTCTTCTTCTTCTTCTTCTTCTTCTTATTCCCTTACCTTCTTGGAGAGAGTACAGCAGGAGTAAAGTTACAAGCCACATGCCATAAATAGCAGGTATATTTTTCAGGAATATTTGGCAATCCTGGCTAGTGTGAGGCGCGGTTCTTTGGCCAGGCGAGTCTCCGTGCTGGACTGGCGACTGTGCTCCCCGGAGGTCTGTCCAGCCCTGCCGCCCCGCTACGCATGGAGGGGGAATGAGAGGCGCCTCGGCCCCGCCCATGTCCCCTCCTCTCCTCTCAAGACTACCGCGCATGCAAATCCATTCTCCCAACAGTGATCAAACACCGCGCTACGTTGGCTCACTGCAAAGTCGAGGGGTTTATTCGAGCCGAACAGTGGTTTTTTTTTTTTGGTCGGTCCAGTTGTGTCCAAATTGCCGGGTTGAGCTGCGCAGACAAGATGCGTTGGCACCTTGGAGAGCGCACCCACCTGTGCGCCCCTGATGACCGCGGTTCTTTGCGCAGTGTGGATCTACAAAAGCCACTCAGACAGTGGGGGACATGTCATTAGCTCTCCCTCTGAGTGTGGACCTCAATCGCGGGGACGTGGAACTATAGCGCAGAGTAGTAACTGTTTTTCTTTGTCTCTCGGAGCCATGAATCGTGCGTGCACATTTGCGCACGGAAATGCACTGCAGATAGAGAGGAGGAGAGAGCAGGAGCGTGTAGCGGGGTGTGGGGCAAGGCACTTCCACACAGCAGGTAACCCCCCCAAAAAACAGCAGGTGATTTAAAACAATTACAAAATATGTTATTGAATTCTCCAACGGCAGAGAACAACTTTCCAGGCAGCTAGTTTCCCATTGCGCGGCGCGCTTTGTTGCGCCAGAAGTGTGTGCGTGTGTGTGTGTGTGTGTGTGTGGGGGGGGGGGGGACTCCACTGCATACGCATAAATTAGAGGAAGACGGTAAGTTGCAGGGCACTCCCAGTTCATGGAATATTTACAGTCACTGTGGATGCCAGTGGTGGATATGAAATGTGATCCTCTTCTGCAAAAGTCGTTTCAGATCCCCGAACAGACCCCGTGCACAGATAGACCTCTGGAAAAAAAAAAGGAAATATTATTTTAATTGAGAGGGGGAATGTAAGTTCATTTATAGAATTTTGGGGGGGGGAAATAATATAAAAAATGACTGATTGATAAAGAAATTCACTTGAAAGAGAACTGACAGGGAAAACTTTGGAATGTCTCTGCCACTGCTGTTAAAAGGTGTTTATTCTCTTTATTCTTATTAATTCACTAGTTGTGTTTATATATTATTAAAAACCAATCCACATGTATTTCAGCCATATGAACATGTTATGCAACGGGCCTTGAAAGGTTGTTCAACTGAATCACATGGTTCTGAGCTACTGATTTTTCCTCTCAGAAGACTAACAGGAATAATTAAATTACTAAATTAAATTACTAACACAAAAACATTTTGTGTTAGTTGTTTTTTTATTGGTGTGTTTATATTCATCAACCATACATGAAATTCTTTACAATTGCCCTTATATTCATTCTTTTATATTCAACATATACATATTCAAGTCAAACAACTTATATGGGAGGACATATTTGCCCACATTTAAGAAAAGAAGTCCATATTAGTCTCAATAGAAATCATACAGTACATGCACGGGCGTAGCACTGGGGGGGAAAGGGGAGGGGGGGGCAGACTACCCTGGGCCCAAGGGTGGGGTGGGGGTGGCTGCTTGTGTATAAGGCGCAGAATTTGGTGCTACATCCCTGGGTATATGTGGCAAAAATGGAAAATGTGTATGTGAAGTGCAGGGGTCAGAGGTCACTCACAGAGTTTAAGGGAGCTTTTCCTCACCACTGTCTCCAAATATCCACTGGTGGTGGGAAGGTTGGGTCTCCAAATATTGTAAAGAGCACGGCCTATATGAAAGATGCCCTGAGACGACGTCTGCCGTGTTTTTTTTGGCGCTTTAATAAATCAAAAAGTGAATTGACTTGACTCAAACTTTGACTTTGAACTTTACCAACTTACACCAGCAGCAGCTCATCCCCTCCTCTCACATGAGCTCCGTCTGCTGCGCTGGGAGGCAACCCGAGGTTCGGTTGCTGTCTCCTCACGCAGGTCACTGCTGACATCTGCTGGAAGGACTGACAACAGACACGTGCCAGTGGTGAACCAGTGGTTGGCACATTTCTGCACAATCATTTTGGTTTGACATGACCTTAGTGTAGACGTGATGGTGTCGATCAAGTGGAATGATGTTGTTTTAATGTTTCAAAGCAGCCTCACCCGATTACATTAGAAAAGAATAGAATAGAATAGAATAGACAACTTTATTCATCCCGCTCGGGGAAATTCACTTGTCACAGCCGCACAGTAGAACACTTCCATGAAGATTGCTTTGCCTCAGCACAATGTTGACCTATATGTAAAGTGACTGCATTGATAACAACAAGAATGATGATGACGGTCAAAATCTACTCTGAAGATTTTATTTTGTATGCAAATTCAAAAGGTTTATAATACATGATGCTTTGTTTTATAGAAATTTTAAAGAGAGAAACATCTATAGGGAGCAATGTCGTCTTGATTCTGGTGTGCCAACAGTTGAAAAGAGAGCAGAACAGAGGACTGAAGCTTGCACAACAGGCTTCTTGATACATGTGACATGTCATAGAAGATTTAACAAAAGTTAGATTTTGTATTTGTATATTCCAAGTCCATTTAGTTTAGAACACAGAAAAACAACAATACTTTTTTTGAAAATCGACTAATAGTTGCATGATTACCTGATAAATCGTCATTCCACACCTTCAAAAATAAGAGAGGTGGAATATGATTCATGGAAAGAAAAATAAGATAATTTACAGTACAGAATAAAATAATAATCATAATCAAAATTCATGTTAGTTTGTTCACCAGCCAATGACGGGCTTGCCTTTGTAGTGATAAGAATTGTAACCCTTCCAATGTCAGTCATAGATCACCATGGGGTTAATGCAGTAACAGGAAGTGTGGCTCATTACTTAAGCCAAGGAATGCTGGGCTCTGACAACTGGAACTATAGAAAGAAATTTATTGTGTAGTCTTAACACATTGAATGGCAATCTGACAAAAGTATGGACCATGAAAATAATTCATGAAACCTCAAGGGCTATGACTCTGAAGGGATACTCCAGAGTTCACTTTCCATTTCAACTAACTGGGGAGACGTCCGGGAGTCAGATTGATGAAAGAACGATGACAATTAACCATTTATGATGATTGTGGTTCAAACACCCACCCCCACACACCAAAGACAATATACAACCACTTTCACGTTCTGACTATTACTCCCCGGGACTGTTAAAAAATGATCTTTGTGTGTAAAGTCTGCAGCGTCCCCCCTTAAAGTTGACATCTTCTTAAGTTCACTGTTGTTCTTCCTCCCTCTGTCCAACAGGAGGCAGTGCTGTGCAATGATTTAGTGTTGTGCTCCTCAAACACACAAACAGCAGGACAGGACAGCTATTATTCAAAACTTTTATTAGACGTCATGTTTTTTTTATAATAAAGAGATGGAGCGCTGATATGCACGGATGGGAGGATGAACATGGGGGGCATCATTTGAAGGTGAGCAGAGCATTACAGCTTTATATTTGTGTGCAGAGAGCAGCAGGGGAGTATGCCTTTGTGAGTGTACACATTTTTACTGCAGGGTTCTGGTCAAGTACTGGGGCTCCAGTCCACGCCGTGCTCCTCGCCGGATGCTCCCCATTCGCGCCGCATCCCGTCACAGCCTGCTGTCTGATCCAGGACACCTCCCACAGTAGTATTGCTTACAGAACTGTCACAGTAACTCAAAGGTGCAGTGTGAAGAACTGCCGGAGGATTCGCTTCTGTTGTGATTTGCATAGAGTCGCTTGTCATCATAAGGCCCTCGCCGACACAATCGATACAGTTTCCTCAATTCACAGATTCAGCGAGATTATTAGTTATTCAAACAATTCAATTTTTTTTTTACAGAGACTAATTAGACAACAACAGGCATTGATTGGTTAAATAAGATAATTTCATTTTTAATTTGAAATTTAGTTTAGTCTGTGAAAAGTCATCCTCATGGTTCAAAGCGCATGAAATCATTAGAGTTAGAATCAGATTTCCCACACAAGGGTGGATTTTTCACTTTTATACCAAACAACACACATATGATAAATGTGTATTACCCATAATAATTATTGCACCCTGTGTATCTGCAGCATTTTTCAAAAATATTCCATGAAATGTTGACTTTCTGCCAGACCTAACCAAATCAGTCATTTTCATTACTAATACATGAAAAGGTTTTACTCAAGGAAACAATTTAGGGAAAAACATAAACTGCTTCCTTGCCAAGCTTTAGATGAGGAGATTGATACCAGTTAGCCTAGCTTAGCATAAAGACTGCAAACTGAACGTTTCCTCACCATCTAAAGTCGTTTCACCACATGACAGTGAGTAACTACTGTCACCATTCCACGGGATCCGAAAGGATCTAAGCGCCCGTCTCTCTCCACCTTGTGTTCTGTTTGGTTTCTTCTCGTCACATTCGGATGAACAATGTGACAAACCAACACTGATTTTGGATCATACACACACAAAAATATATATGTACTTTTTTAAAGTGCCCAACGTGCCTCCCTTATGATATATTGCTTCACGCCTGTGAATTTATGATTGGAGGCACATTTTAACTGACAGAACAGAGAGTTTTTCAGAAAAATTGAAACAACTGTACAGTACAGTACATATCTGACCTGACACAGTGTTTATAGCCACACATCTGTCCCACTTTCCAGAGGTATTTCTTTTTAAAGCCATGGACATTCAGCGTCTCGGGCGTGGTACACATGTAAATGCAGCTCACAATTAGAATTCACTGTTCGGGTTTGGTGCAGGTACATTCATCTCCTGAGGTGATGATCAATCGGAATCATCCCTGTTTGGCACAGTCAGTCAGTCCGTGGCTGCACTGGGAGCATCACTACTCTTATTTCCTGTTCGAACAGAGTTTATTATCGGAACCACACCCCCCCTACTCAGCCTGCTGTCTGCGACCTGAGCCCATGATCATTTAAACCATGAATTTGCGGTGTGCACAACAGGGCAACCAGGCGTACATCTTTTTTCACTGCGGTGCAGCAGGTGAGAATTAGTTATTGCAAAGAATAAAACTCAGACTAAATGCACATTTGTCAGTGTTCAGGAGAAACAGGCCATTTCCGCGAAGAGGCACATACTAAGCAACGGGAATATGTAGGCACCGATCCAGGCGTAGCCTATAGAATCCAGAGCCACGTCACCAAACAGTGCTAAGCCTTAGCGAGGGTTAGCACAATGGAAGTAGCATGGCGTAGAATGGGATTTACAGTTAACCTCAGCGCTGACGCTACCAGTGTTAGTATATTAGAGCATGTTTTTACCAGAAAGACTGTTTTCAAGCACTGTGTCTAAATACTGCCCCATGTTGCAACATGCTTAAAATGCATTGGTTATTTGTCTTAAAAGCAGCAGCATCGTCGGGGGGGTCATTCGTTTATCTAAAGGTCGGGGAGATGCTTCAGGGGATTGCCTATCATTTCATTTCAGAAGCTGGTTGTATTATTACTGTCTGCTGAGTTTTATAAATTGTTGTTGCAAAGATGTAGACGTCCTCGCCAGCTGAGGAGCATAGAAGCACTAACAGGCACCTGTGTTTATATCAAGCAAAGAGAAGGTACAAGATGAAGAACGAGGCTGAATCCTAAAATATTTTGTCATTATAGCCTTTTTGCTACTGTACTGCTTTACAGTTGTCTTTTTTTTAAACAAATCGGACCATATACTGAGTGTTTTGTTACAAATGGATCTGTAGATCTGTCAAATAGAACTGCTTGAAATTATAGCATACGATTATAATTTCAAATTCAAATATTGATTTTGTCTACCATGGCCTATTGCGAATTTCATTCATTCATCGTCTACCGCTTTATCCATTTAAGGGTCGCGGGGGGTCGCTGGAGCCAATCCCAGCTAACATTGGGCGAGAGGCGGGGTACACCCTGTACAGGTCGCCAGCCTATCGCAGGGCCACATACAGACACGGACAATCATTCACTCTCACATTCACACCTACGGTCAATTTAGAGTCTCCAATGAACCTAACCCCATTCTGCATGTCTTTGGTGTGTGGGAAGAAGCCGGAGAACCCGGAGAGAACCCACGCATACACGGGGAGAACATGCAAACTCCACACAGAAAGGCCCTGGTTGAACCGGGATTCGAACCCAGAACCTTCTTGCTGTGAGGCGAAGGTGCTAACCACTACACCACCGTGCAGCCCCTATTGCGAATTTGCTGTTTATTTAATCAGGATTCAGCCTATCGCTTTGTTCCCCTAATTCAAGCACTTTAAGAAATGTAACTTTGTTTCGACCTCAGGTGAGACACATTCAAAGATTATTATATATTTTTTTAATTCAATGTACTCTGGCTGTGGCAACACACAATTTGATATGTTTGGGGAACAAGTTAAACAGTGCACAACAGTGCAATGACACGCAACTTTTTTACCCACATAAGTGTGCAAATTATATAAAACATCCCCAAGAGTTAATAAAATGTGCACATAATTTGGTTTTAATCAAATGAGTTCAAAAATAAACCATCTACCAGAAACATAGGGCTTACTTACTAAGCTTAAACTTACTGCACAACCAGTATAAACACACACGACCCCTGCCAGTCCCAAAAATGTGGTTTCCTTCGTGCTCTTGAATAAGTATCAAATGGTCAAAGCACAAACACAAAATCAAAGACAACTATGGTGAAGGACATTCGTACAACCGTTTGGATACAACTGCTTGGCAAGAATGTATCAGATGATGATTTTATGGACGGTAATAATAAGAACGACGACACATCCATTAGTAAATCAACAAATCTGCTGTTATAGGTGTAGGTTGTTGAAAAGCGGTCATCTTCCATCCTACTGTATTACTGTAAGTTTGCACTTTCTTCTATGTCAGACCAGTGTGTTTTGTTTCCACTGTCTATGATGAATTGTTAGTCTTGCAGTCAAAGCAGCGATTGACTTGCGAGTAATGTTTTTCATCAAGTTTATGCTCTGTGTGCCAGCTGGACACATTTCATTAAAAAGTAAAACAGTAAAAGTGCAGGGTTGCTTTATTTGTCTTAATTTTTGTCAACTGATATCAGACCAAGTTACTGGCTCCTTTCTGCTCACTCTGTAAAACACACACATACACACGAATATTGATTTTTTTCCAGCAATGTGCTGACCAAAGTGGGCAAAAGAGGTAGAGGTGAGGTGGTGGTCAAGGTGGGCTGTTTCCTGTAGGTGCAGGATCAGTTTGATATAATCTGCACACTTACTGCTCCGTGCACATATGGTAGACTTGTGTGCACACGGACATATTGCCACAGCCAGGCAGAGTTTTTAAGATTCCCACAAAAATGAAATTTCACGTGTTCAAAGACATGTGCATATGTATATGCAAAGACGATATGAGCACTGCTGTGGTTTGTATATACATGCACCTCCTCATTTCTTTTTTGGTGTTGGTTTTGTGTCAGCTTTGGATCCTGAGAGGCCATTTTCTGTGTTGTCGATCCCTGATGACGTTACAAGGCACTCCTTACTGCAGAGGGGTGTGAGGGAAAGGGAAGAAGACAGCGTTAGACGCGCAGAGCAAAAGCAGCCGAAAGAAACACGTCAAGAAACGACTCCAGCGTTTACAGTATCTGAGCTGTCCGAACACGCTGCCGAGCACCAAAATGTGCTCTGATGAAACAGTGCGAAATGGTTGCGTTGCTGATGAAAAACCCACGAGGGTGTGAAAACTCACTTTTTCTCCTCGAGTTTGGAAAGAATAAAGAGGGTTAAGTTCTTCAGCAACATGAAGCCCATCAACGCTGCGATGGCTCCGCCGACACAGGTGGCGATGATGATGGTCAGCGTTTTGTCCACCACCCGCACTGCAAACATTCACAAAAGACCACAGGGAGGAGGATTGAAGGAATCTACGTATATGTAAAGAATTTATTTTTAAAATGACCATTTATTAATACCAGTGCCATGCAGTGAGGACGCCCTGGCTGCTTTTTGTGCCGTCACAAGGCCTCCTAACAAGTTGGTACTGTACTTCCCAATGAGATTAAAGCTGCAGCTTTCTCCAAATGCCTTGAAAAACAAACTAACAGATTTTTAAGATGCACTGGATGATTAGGAACTTTGGTTATTTTGAAGCTACTGGTGTCACTCTCCCAGAAGCATTTTATTGATATCCAGCTGTTAGAAAATAATGATAATCCATTCAACGTCGGTGGTGGATTAAGCTTCCACCAAAAGCTACTTTAAAAATGGTGATTCTATGCCCATGAGGAGTGCCTGATTCAGGATTAATGTGGTCACCAGGTGGCTATTACACTATTTAATATTTTTGAAAAAAAATCCTTTTCTTTAAAGCGTAATGAGTCCATTGGAAGTGATTAACATAAATTGCATAACTAAAGCTACCTTTTGCTTAAAACCTAGAAAAATTGTTATTTTATGGGGAAGTAGAATTATCAACTCTCCTGGGCTGGATTTGATCTTTTCCTGTCGCCTCAGGATTCATGCCTTTTTTTTTGTAATTCAACATCAAAGGAATGCGTTTTTCTAGTTTAGATTCAAACCAGTATGCATTTCGTGGGGCCATCAAGCGAGGGCCAAGGAACTGTCTAGTGATGTATATATTTAAGTGCCTAACGGGAGGAAAATGAACTACAGCACACATGTCAGCACACAGCACCATAGACTTTGACCACTCACACTCGTCCACCACGATGAGGTGGAAGATGGCACTGTGATTCTTGCCCTTCTCTTTCGGGTTGCGTCCAAAACAAGTGTACTCGCCTCCGTCCTCGAAGGTGATGTTCCACAGCAAGATGGAGATGTTGTTGGCGCGGTTTTTGCCTATAAACTCCACCCGTTCTCGGTAAATGGTCACATGTGGCACATCGCTCTCTGACACGATCGTTGAATCGCACACCTGATAGAACCAGCAAGCTGTCAATCATCCCAAATGACCACTTGAAAGTTACCAAAAAACCTGAACATATCTCCCCACCCCCACCCCTCTCTCAGACATAAAGTTGTTACCTTCTGCATGGTGCCGTTTTCATTGAACTGCCAGTTGAAGTAGAGGTTCTCGATGCCGATACAGCTCGCGTATGTGCAAGGCAACATGACTGTGCTGCCATTCACCGCTTCGAGGAAGGGGATCTTCCCGACCAACATCTCAAGGGCCTGAGCAGACCAGGTGCCTGTGGATGAAGGGACATTTTGAAAAAACACAACAAGGTAAAGACTGTGCAGGGGAAGAATAATATCCAAATGTTTTAGAGCATTTTGATATTCTTAGTAAAGTAAATACATAAACATATACACACAAAGGCACTGGTACTGAATGTAATAGGGTTAGGGTTATGGGCATAAAGTGTTTATCACATATCATCACATTGACCATATATTGGTTAGGGGTTTATTGTCATGATTTTAATAACACATTATGGTGAGTGAACTGAGCAACACGACACCACAATGTCCTTGCTGTGACATTACTGTGAATAGGAGAGGATGCAATCTTCTGCTCCCCATGAAAACTCGAACTGTGACTGCACACCGGCGATATGCTCCCATCTAGTGTTTGAGGGGTAAACTACATCACTTACGAGGTGCTGTGCAGAACCAAAGGATTAGCAGACGTTATAGATTTTTTTTAATATACTCATGAACGTGATTAATGGTTGCAGGTGCAGCTGTTCTGCTCCATTTCCAACGTTGCCGTGCTCCTGCCCGCTGTTTCGTGCACACCGTGTTGTACGCTCTGCTCACAACATGCTCAAGGTCAGCGCCAGACAAGCACCATTGCAGCAAAATAAGAAGGCCATTGCTCAGAAACGGCTGAACCCAGGGCACACTGTATGTGGGGATGTTATTGATTCCTTCTCTTCTCCCTCTCTGCTTCTCACTCGCTCCTATCCTTCCCTCGGCTGGTCCAATGCAGCACAGTGATCTTGCAAAATTTAGTAATAGAGACAATGACAAGGGAGCAACAGCATCACACTCCTTCCCTCTGGTGCACATTATCATGTCACTCAGACGTGATCATATTTTTGTCCGTTAGACCCTGTTTCTATCACTGTCATTACTGAAGCTGCTGACCAGAGTCCAAGCACAAAACAAATGTGCATACAATACTGCAGCATCTATTCGTATTGACACAAAGTATCATCTTAGGTTTTAATAAAGGTTTGTTTTGTGAGCTTTGGTACTTGAGAAAAAAGTAGAACAGTTCTCTGCTCCAGTTTCTAGCCTCTATACATCAACTTAAGAGGAACATTATTTTATGAACACACACATAAACACACACACACACACACACACACACACACACACACACACACACACACACACTCACACACACACACACACATACACACATAAACATAATGAAAAAAATATATGCGGTCACAAAAAAAACCTCTAGCTATTATGAAATGCAAAGGCAGACCTTACACCAATGGCACACAATGGGATTTCTCTGAGGTTTTAAGACTTTGTTTTTAGATTTGAGATTAAAAAACTCCCAAAACAGATCAGATTCAGTAGAGATCAAATGTGTGAGAGAGAGATTTACAGTGAACTGAACACGAGAACATGGAACAACATTCAGAACTTTGCTTTGAACATGAAAACATCACGTTGGAAACTAGACTACAGAGACATAGGGTCACTACACTGCCTCGTCTCTGCGTCACAACAATTCACAGATGAAACTGTTTCCAGTTCTCTGATAATCACTGTCTCACTCTGTTCCACATCCAGCTTCCACACTTGTAGTTGTATATTTGAGTCTGATTTCCAGCAGTTGTGTCAACATGTTGATATGTTAATACTAACTGACCAGTATGTGTAAAGTACAGTGAGGTGCCTTCCACAGAGGAAAACAAATATGATCCGGGATGTCATGTGCTTGGCGTCTGGAGAACTTTATCATGTTAGACACGCTGTCTTACTCTTGGGCCTCCTGCATCTGCTGATTCTAAGTCTACCATGCAGTTTTTGTTTGATGGCCCAAACGTTACATCTTAAATAAAGACAACAGCTGCGAGCAAGAAGCAGCTATCCAGGTTCTGAAAGAACACATTAACACCCGGAAACACTATGCCACACTATGTGTTTGAATGCATCACATTTATATTTTTTATTTAATTTCAGGCTTTCATTTCATTGACTTTACTAAACTGTGAATGCTTGTTTGATTTTTTTTTTTAGCCTGCAATTCCCACATATGATGTCACAGATCATAGTCTTATGGACGTTATAATCACGTCCATAGACGTTATAAATTTCACAGGTATTTCTCTTGAAAAGTTTCAGAAATTCTTTATTGGAGGTGACCGGTTGGTGATCTGATGATCAAGATGATCTGTATTTACACCTTTACTGTGTATCCACCACACCATCAACCCCATGGTAAGAGACTGTCTAGGAATCTATGTGCTGGATATCATATCCACATGCTATACACCGCCACACACAATAAACACAAAAAAAGATGGTTTGCTGGACACTGCTCCGAGTGACTCTGCTGCTCCATTACTGCAGATATGCTCCATCAAAATACCGTGTGGATGGCGGGGCCTGGGTTGTCTGACACAGCCTTTCCAATCACAGGGTCACTCAAATCTACTGGCCTTTCCTTTTGTGAAATCCCACTCCAAACTAACAGGGATCACAGATAACACCGAACCCTTTAATGGCGACAACATTCTTAACTCTATCGGCCACAGACTTTATTCCTAGTTCGTCATAGCCTTGACCTGTGTCAGTGTAACACAATGTTCCCTCTTGGTCCAACCAGTGCAAAGTCACCAAAGTAAAATCTCTACGCAAACACCTCCGACACACAAAATGAATGCACTTGCATCTAAAACCTACTGCATGTAGGTCAGATGCAGATGAAGGTCAGGATCAGACAAGCTACAGCAAAAACAAATCCAGAATAATATCCGGCACAATATTTTGGGCACTATAAAAAGTAGCAAGAAAAAGAAACAACAGCTGAAGAGGGACTGTTGAGCTCTGGTTTAATGAGCAAAGAGCGAACACAGGGAGGTTAATGTGCAGTATAGAGACAGACATTACCAAGCAGTACAGAGAAGATCAGGCCGACGGCTGTGCGTGAAGGGCCCGGCCTCGGGGGTTCAACCCCAACACCCGGCGCCGCCATGGCAGCCAGATCTGCTCCAAAACAAGTACTGCTGCAAGATCCGGCCCAGGCTCAGCACAGCCTGCAGAATAACCCTGAGCAGAACGTAGCCTCTCTGGTTGCGCTGGATCTTGAAATTTGGAAGCTGCTGTCTGGCTCCTAAATGAGGCACATCCCAGTGTTGCACCTAGTGGTCCTTGGTGTCGTGAGCCTTGTTGCCAGCCCCTGCCGCACTCTGGAGGATGAGAGGGCAGACAGAGGGCAGAGGAGAAAAGATTGGAGAGAGAAGAGAAGG
Source organism: Scophthalmus maximus (assembly GCF_022379125.1). Classification (NCBI taxonomy): domain Eukaryota; kingdom Metazoa; phylum Chordata; class Actinopteri; order Pleuronectiformes; family Scophthalmidae; genus Scophthalmus; species Scophthalmus maximus. The sequence goes on along the minus strand of NC_061516.1, from coordinate 14,135,767 downwards.
GAAGGATGGATAGAGTTAATCAACAGAAATACCAAAACAGCACATTGAATCACAAGAGAGACAGTTGAGTAAAGATTTTGTGCACAGAGGAAGTGTGTGCGTGCATGTTTCCTGCATGCGTGTCTGCACACGTCACTTTGAATGCTATCAGGCTACAGCAGACACAAGGAGCATGATTCGATTGGCAAGTGCAGTTCAAGTTTGTTGGTCATGCCTACCTTGCTCTGCAGCCGGTGCTCGCTCAGAGGCAGAGGCAGCGTGGACAGGACGACGGCGAGGCGGCAGAACGCTCACTGCGCACAGCCAGGGTTCACTCAAGGAGAATCTGCCAGCGAGCACTTTCACTGCAGAGACAGCAACATTGCAGTGCCAGCCAGGAGGAGAGACAATTAGAGAGGGAGAGGGGGGAGACAGACAGAGAGAGAGGGAGAGAGAGACCACTACGCAGAGACACAGAGGGACGGGAGGAAAAGCCGCCGCTTTTGTTTCTCCCCAGCAGAGCCCCAGTGAAGCTGACTCCTCTTTCTGCCCCTCTGGCTATTCCACAACTTTTCCCTGTCCTCTCCATTGGCTGCATGCCACCTCTCTCTCTCTCTCTCTCTCTCTCTCTCTCTCTCTCTCTCTGCCCCATCCCTCTGCCTCCCCTCCCTCACCTGCCTCCACATCCCTCTTGTTCTCTTTCTCTCCTTCATCACCCCTGTTCACTCCTCTTTTCTCTCTCTCTCTGCTACTCCCACCCCCCCCCCCCCCCCTCTCTCCCCCTCCTCCCCATCTCCTGACGCGGGGCGTGTACGCAGCCTCTCGTCAGAGTGTTTGTGAAGATCAGAGAAAAGTTCTGCAGTGCAGGTTGAGGAGGGGGTTGAATAATGCAGCCCCGAGTGCTTCATTCATAAATAGACAGGTTTCCTTGACTGCACAACATCAAAACTCAGCATTAAAAAAAAATCACAGTGAGAGGGGAACAATGCAGTTACTCTCTTTCATACGAACACAATTCAAAATGTCTGATTGTTCCCTTCTTTTATTTTTTCCATGCACTTCTCCTTGGATTGACAGAGTTCCTCCTCTCCTCTCCTCTGCTCATATTCCCCTGGCTCAGGATATTCACCAGCCACATCCACCGGTAATGTTTGCATGTATGTGTGTGTGTGTGTGTGTGTGTGTCATGTGTCCCACTCGATGCCCAGAAGGTCAAACTGTCATGTATATCATAGACGTTCACTACTCTCTTGTGATCAGGGTGATGCAGATGAACGCGCATTTATGACATGAGGTGGTGTGTGCGGTCATTTCTTTTTCTTTCTTTTTTTTTACAATATGCTTTTACAATATCTCCTTTTTAAAATGAACAAGCACATCAGTCAACGACGGCGTACGGATGCCTTGTCTGCACTATTCACTGCAGGATGTGATGGAGAAGGTGCTTAGCGCAGAGTTTCCAGATTTGATTAGTCAGGTTTTGAACTGACTGACGTTGCAGTCATACACTTAAAACATTATGCCTGTCAGTCTCCACCCATTACTGTAAACTGAAACTGACTAAATAGTAATAACGGGTTATTAGGGGGAGAAAAAGAGGTTGGCAAGAGGATAAATACAATTTCCCCCTGGAGCATTGGGAGTGCTAACAAGGATACAACTGAGACCATGTGACAGAGTTTGCCATCTGAGCCAAGGAGCAGTTACACATGAGGCAGAGGACACCGGGACAACTGCACATCCATGCTGGACGTCCGGGCTGTTTATTCCATGCTTATAGACATTTTTCAGTGAAAGAAAAGGTAAAGTTTGCAACTCTGAGGGGCTGCAACTCAAGTTTACATTTGCAGATTCAACGCATTTGTATTTTACTTGACTTTTACTGCACTAACTATCAATTATTCATTAAGGTGTTTTTTATGTACAGCAGCTACATATGGAGGGGGATTTTTTTTACAAGCTCAGGCATAGCTTACAGTACTTTTAGTCAGATATATAAATCTTTAATTACAGTTTGTTTTTATTTATTTTTTGCTTCATAGTGTTAGATTAAGTAGAGCTGGCATCGCTCCAAAAAAAATAATTACTGAGCAAAACTAAGGAAAGGGTGTAAAGTGAACAAAGCTAATGCCACTGTGTTTGATCAAACAATATTGAGAGCATGATTTCAGTTATCACCTGCAGGGTGTGGAAAAGAAACCCCAGAGGACTACAAACATTCACCAATGATAAGCGCTGATATCGAGTGTGGTGTGAGGAGGGAGAGCAGAGGGCTGTTTCATGGGTGTGGAGCTCTGAGTGACAGACAGTGGCCGGGCTGCAGGCTCACTGCTCTCCTCTACCCGGCCCCTCCACTGGAGTATCAATGCAGCAGCTGTGGGAACTCTTCCAGAACTGCAACACGAAAAAAAAAAGAAAAGAGCAGCATAGCCTGCTGCAGAAAGACAGGATGCTGCTGTAGACCTGTGCAGGATGACTGTACCTACACACACAGCATGCCCGTGGACAATCATAACTCACACAAACATAATCACACCACACATGTACTGATATTCATTAGTATGTGTATTATGTTAGTTTTCATATTTTCCAATTCGATGCACAGAAGTGTCATCTACTGTACTCTCACTGCAGCAAAATGTCTGCTGCTCCACACAGACGTGGGCACACATCTCAGCTCTTACTGTACATACAGTATATTAATTGAGAGCGACACAAATGTGTTCATGTACAGTGAAAACTAAAATATTCAGTGCTGGGCGAAATATCCAGATCTTTTACTTTGGTAGAAGTACCAGTGCAACACTGTAAAAATACTCCACTATAAATAAAAGTGCTGCGGTAACCGTACTCAAGAGGAAGTACAGACATATGATCAACAAATTGTGTAAAAAAAAAAAAAACACTTAACTAAGCCATACAATGACCAAACCTGTTTAACATGGCATATTTTCATTTAAAAACTAAGTACAATCGACAGTCAATGCAGACTAAACAAAACAGTCAGTGTGGAGAAGCCTGTCATATCCGTGTCGTCCCAGACAGGTTGCCACATGTTGCCGGTGAGCGCCTGCGATGTTTGACAAAAGCGGATTTCACGCAGAGATTGTATTTCAGAGAATTTATTATGATCCTACACGTGTATACATGTGCCTTAGACAAAGAGTCCCAAAACAGTCAAACATGCAGCAGAAACCTCAGCACTGTCAACCTCGGATGATTCACCTTCAGCAGTCCATTGGCACAACAGTTGCCTCTTTGTTCATTTCTTTCTGGGTGTTAGAGGAGTCCCTGCATCTTACCTGCTGTGAGCTGGGCGTTGGAGGCCGCATCACACAGATTCACTTCTGATTTACTTCTAATGTGGCAAACTTGTCAGCCTCTGTCGCAGAACCACAGCCTTGGCCTCGGTTCGGGTCAAATTAACCTGTTTCTAAATAAAAAAATAAAAAAAATTCTGTTTTTTTCATCCTGAAACTCCATGGCCTTGGCTTATTTTCTGTAAAGAACATGTAAAAGGGAAAAATTATAATTTAGTGGACATGCTACAATGCCCCCCACGCATTTATCAACGCACACACACACACACACACACACAACCAAGGGCACCAACACGTGGAAGCTTATGCATACCCGTACAGGTACACCATACGCCTGCACACCAGGGGAGGGACAAAACAGATAAATAGCTCTACATCACAGTGTATTGGTCACCTCCACTTCAATCCTCCGCTGGCAATATTAGCAATAGACTTAGCAAAGGATTCACAGCTAAGGGGGCGTTGGAGATAATGTCAGATGAGAGTGAGTGGAATGGTATGGAACTACAGAGGAGTATGTTTCAGGACATGAAGATGATGAAGAAATAAACCCAAATAATGTCCCGGGTCAATTTGATGCGAACAGTACTTAAAGGGTCCAGAAAAGGGAACATAACAAGGTTAAAAAACCCTTTCAAGAGTTTTGAAAATCAAGCCAAAGCTCTCTAAGTTGAAGAGCTCACATTGTGGAAATAGAGTGTGATTACATGTGCAGTAACTGTCTTCCAGTAATGTATGTTAAATAAAGATATTTATATTCACTTAATGATATGTGTAGTATGTGTAATTTCCTCCGTCGTAAGAAGAGGGATATGAAAGCATGTTTAAATTCAACAGAAAAAAAATACTGTAACTCAAGCGCCATGAACAAATAAGCCATAATACCACCAGGGGGTGATGTGATGTACCTCTTCATTATATGGATTTATGATTACAGCACTGGAAAGACTCACAGATTTCACAGGGAGTAAGTGATTTAACTGTGATACCTGTGGTATTCTCAAGATTGCTCAGCTGTTAACTGCCACTGAAAAGTTAAAACTGAAGTACTAAAAATAATGTTCCAGTGTGAATATTACAACCAATTTCCTATACAGATCATCTCATTTCAAAAGACTTCTTGAGAAAACATTTTAAACAAGTTGATAAAATATCAGACAATATGACTTTGAAACTGTAATAAAGCAGGAGCTGCATGCGTATGACTGGCGTGTGACTGTACGGTCATGTGTGACACACACGGGAGTGGCTGGTTGTTCACACGCCCTCAGCCAATCTGTTCACCTCATGAGCTGACCTCTTCCTGACCGTATTCAACAAAATATACACCATGCTACTAAACAATTTCAAAAACGGTAATTTTATTTTAAAGGCTTTACACAGAGATAAATGTGACAGCATTTCAGGACTTGATTTTTAACAAAAAAAAGTGTAAAGCTCTGCTTATTTTAACACTATGTACAAAATGAAAATACAAAACCACGGCAGTGTTGCCGAAGCAGTAAACAACTTGCGTACTCTCTCACTCATACATCTCATTCTGGATTTTCTACGAGATAAAATTAATTTTTAAAAAAAGACTACACCCATTCTCTCAATTGTTTTCCAACAACCTGCGGAATCCTCCAGACACAGAAGTTAAAAGATATTTTTTAAAGATACATGAGCTTTGTCTGCTCTCGGCTGGCGCTTTTAGGACGTGAACAGGAGAAATGGGTGATGTGGCAGTGGAGCTGATAGATAAACACGGTGTGTGTGTGTATCTGTGTGTGTGTGTGTGATTCATGAATTTTCACATCGATCTGAGACAATACATTTCAGGTAGCAGCAGTTTGGAAACAAAAGTCAAATTAGCACAAAGTGGCCAAGTTACAGTCGTCGTGTACATTCCATCGATCCACATCCATACAATTGGCAAAAGATAGAGGGGCCCTTTTTTTGAAATTATATAAACAAAGTCTGTTTTTGGGAGAAACACTAGGTATCTAGAAACAATGCATTAAGCTCCTTTTTGCTCCAGTGAGAGCCCAGAAATCGCCCCATGCGATGCCACTTGAGTCAGAATTGGCTGCGTCTGAAGAGTGCAAGTTTAAAACGAAGAAAAAAAATCTGCGGGTGTGGAATTAGAAATGCATGTGCTCACCAGACCTCTGTAGCCCGCTCCTCACCTCTGCCTGAGGTCAGCAGCTATAGCCTATACTATAATACACCTGAATCTCCAAACATGGCAGTGTTCGAATAGCAGTGTGGGTAATGTAGGCACCAGGTTTTGACAAGGAAGAAGCGAGCGCAGAAAAAAGCTGCTGCATTGAATTTGATCAATTTTTTTAACTGTCCATCGACAGTCCGTCAGTGTTACATGAGTACAACGGCAATCAACTCTTTTTAGCATTAAATAAATTACACGTGAACAATTAAATGTTAATGAACATCACTAATGTTGGTGATATATCGGGAAAGAGGATTCTCATCACCAGCGTTCATTTAATCATCATCACCCCCACCGCCATCGTCATCGTCATCGTCATCATCGTCGTCGTCGTCGTCGTCGTCGTCGTCGTCATCGTCCTCTTCGAGGTCCTCCTCCTCCTCATCATCTCCGCTGCTGGGCTCAAACTCTTCATCATCTGAACTAACGGCTTCTTTCTTCTCCTTCGCAACTTTTAGATGAGCTGCCTCTTCCAGTGTACTGACCCAACCCCCATAAAACAAATTCAGTACAATCACACACACACACGCGCGCGCATGCACGCACGCACACACGCGCACACATGTAAACAGTGCGATGGGAAATTTGTGTATAAATTGGTGTGCGAGTGGAAAGTGCCACGAATAAACAAAAGGTCCACATCGGTTTACCTCAGCGAACATCGGTAGCCATAAAAACAAGGACGACTATTAAAAGAATACAATACCCAAAATCCTCAGCGTGAAGTAAACCCAGCCAGAGTACCACCGAGAATTGATTCACTGCTTCTTTCAGTGGACAGAGATGACCAAAACATCGGTTTCTCCACCAAAACCACCGTGGTTCTCTGGGCTCAAAGTCTCAGGGTTAGTACAATTCTTCACGTTTGTGTTCACAAATCAAAGTGGCACATACTGTGAAGCTGCGGTTCTCACAGACAGAAGGGGGGTTATTCCCAGAAAAAAGTCCATGTGCTCTTATCTGCAATATCTTGCAAAATGAATCCCTAAGTAGAAGGCAGTAGAGAGGACGACTCAATTCACCACAGCAGTATCATGTCTTGAGTGCCATTGTGCTATTTATGAATTAAATTTTTACTTTCAATAGATGATTAAGTGAAAACTCTAAAAACTAAAATGAGAAATGATTTAGAGAAATTATAATCAAAACACATTTAACTGCTTGTTCAATGGCTAAAGAGCGAATCAGCACTGCTGCTGTGAATTGAGGTTAATGACCAAGTTCAAAGACCCACACTCTGTTAGAAAAATCCATCCATATTTACATCTCTTAGTCTACAGTTAAAAAAACTCAGATACAATTCTGTTAGTTACAATCAATTTCAAAGTTTGGTAAAAATATATAAAAGTATTTGAAAGATTTGGATCAAATTGGTGGTGCATTATAGCGCTAATACTGAAGTAGATGAACTGTGATAATATCTGAGAGGTTCACATTGGAGGAGCAAAGATGGAAGAAAAAAGACACCGTCTCCCACCCACAACTTTCATTGGGCTCTTCCAGCACAGTGGACCCAAACAGCCAATCAGACTCCACACCAGTCCCGGAAAGAAGAGGAGCAGCGGCGCTCCGGCTCTCTGGCCCTCACCACACGGTCGGCTCCTTCCACTCGCGATCCCGTGGTTGCAGCTCAATGTCGCTTTCCATGCGCCTCTTCCTGTAGAACCTCACCGCCACAAAGATGCCGAGGAGGAACAGGATTACGCCGCAGGCGATTCCGACTATGAGCACCAGCAAGCTGAACTGAGAGAAAGACGCTGGCAGACGTGGTACAAAAAAAAAAAAAGAGTGGGAAAAGTGGGAAAAAGCAGCAGCGGAGAACACAACAGAGGTAAATAGAGATCCCTAGAGCGTCCAGTGGTTAAACACACTGTCATTTTACTTCCTGTAGAGAGGCCAGGATATTTCTACTACAACCTTCTAAATGCATTCGGAGAATAACCCACAAAGTTTTCTTTGACGTAGTTCCATTTTCCTCCAACTATAGAACAAGTCGTGCCGATGAAATATGACACACTTTTTTTCATTCCCCAGACGTCTCACCTTTGTTGACAACTGACAAGTTGATCTCTCCATTGCTGCCGTGCACATCTGGACGGTTGCGCACCTGGCAGATGTAGGTGCCGTTGAAGGTCGGAGGCACCTCATGCAGGGTGATGGAGGCGTCCCGTCGCATAATATCTCCCGACCACACTGCATGGCCTTTGAAACGCCCCTGCTTTGGAGGGTACGGTACCTCCTGGTAGTAAAACACCTGAGACACACACGCACACACACAAAACATGTCATGTAAAAGATAATTTAGTGTTCTGCTTATACAAAAAGGCAGCTGCCGTGGCTACGTTAGCTGTTGGCTGGCTAAAATTTCTACTATCCAAATATCAACCATAGCTCCGCCTGACGATAACTCTGAAGCGGCGTCTGTAAAACTATGGAAAACCTTTCCAGAACAACTCACTCGTTCTAAAATTAATCTCTGGACTGTCGCATTTTTTCAGTTATTAGGTGCATTTATATACCAAGAGTCATATTAACGTTAATATTAATTATTTCATGCTATTCGTATCTGCGGGCACTGAGGTGTGTTTAAGAATGTTCTGTTGTAAAAAAACATGATATAAAATAATATACTGCATGTGTCTCCATTAGCGGCAAGCCAACCAGCCACTGCGTACACTGAGAGCTGTTAAGAGTCATTGTATTGTATCAACCGCATACTGATAAAAGAATGATAATAATGAAATGCAAAGACAGCTTTTTTTCTTTAGAGAAAGCACAGTTTCTTCTCACCGACTCATCTGTTGCCGAATTAATGGGGCGGAAGTTCCAGGAGACTATGACCGACTGGGTGGACACGGGTTGACTGGAGCTGAAGGTGCACTTCAGTTTCACATTTGTCCCGTTGACCGCTTCCACATCGCCTGGAGTGTAAATATCTATTCCACTGACACGTCGCATCCCTGTGACGAAGACAAACCGAGTGAGAGAGAATACTCATTAGTGTGAAATCTCATACACAAACCTCCACTGACTGAACCCATGTTCAAGGGTCAGACTGCTCAGGTCCTCAGTTTCAGATCGGTTCATCAAACAACACAAACAATTGCTGGATTCTTCCACACCAAACTTATAATTCTTCACTGCTTAATAAACAGAAATGTCCTTGTTTGTAGCCATGACTTGGGTCACAATCTACCCTACCGCCGCTTTTTGAGATTGTGTGACCTGGTTTTCCACTTATCTGCATGACTTCACCAGGGCACTTACAGTACAGCAAACAGGAAATAAATAATTCTAAAAATCAAATAGCTGCTAAACATACTGCAGGTCACAGTACAGAGGTTCAAATAGACATCGCCCCTTGACAGGTACCTTAAAAACAAAAGGAGTATTACATATACAGTCTGAAAAAATTGGTTTGGATATTTATGATTCAAAGTCTTATTAGTGGCCCGCTTTTTCCTAACAGATCTCCATCGTGTTTTTTCCTGAAACCATGGTTAAGTATACCGCAACTACTCATCTCCCTGAAGGGTGGTGGTAAAGTTCAACGGTTTAGCTAAATCTGGATCACGCTGACGGCCACGGTGAAGAGCAGACCTGCAGACTCTTCCCGTGGATTAAAACATTCCTTCTAATAAACCACTGAGACGAGGAAGAAAAAGAAGAAGAAGAAGAAGAAAAAGAAGAAGGCAAGAAAGTGCCTTTAATCCTGGACCGAGAGGCATAAAAAATGTATGCCTGAAAAAGAAAATTAAAAAAAGATGAACACACACGGGTAGCATCTCAGACAAGTTTGAACAAATCAATATATTTCATACCTCCACGTCCATTTTCTGACAATAGAAACAGAAAAAAACATATGAATGAGAAAAGCTTCATTAGGAGTTCAGCTGTATCAAAAATACTGTATATGTGAGCACATTGTGTAGAAGAGAAGCAAAACAGATGAAGGGATGAAACCGACTGACAAAGATATGACAGTGACATGACCGAAGCAATTGTTCAAAGCATAATTTAAACAATGGTTTACAGAACTTTGACCATCCACGGTCCGGCTGCTCTGTATTCTAGTCTTCTTTCCCTTGAGCAAGAAGCTACTTCCACTGCTGCCGCTGCCAGGAAGGAAGCCTCGGCACATAAGGTTTCACCTTGAACACAAAAACTCTCTGAGATCACGGCAGTCAGATTTAGACTGAATGAATATGAAAACGTATTAGGACTTTCCAAGGCTCTGCGTGTAAATATTGTGGATGCGGGGCAAATGAAAACACGTCTGCGCTACTTGCAAGACAAGTTGTAGAGTAGTTACAATTTTCCGTAATATCTCCCACACTGTTCCATAAAAAAAGGGGCTCCACGTTATCCATCTGCCCTGACGCAATACAAACGCGACATTTACAGAAGAAGAAAAGAAACTCAAACGGTGCCACACTTTCCCTGTCATCAATTCAGCTGTTATTCATCTGTGCCCTTCTCGCCCTTTCCCACCATTCAACCACACAGTCTGGCTGTCCCTGCAGGCCAGGTGTTTCCCAGCGGGCCTGTCCGAACGGCTCCTCCGTGCTCGGCGTGTGCAGCGTGTGCGTTTGAGCAAAGCAAAACTCGATGTCAGCACAACGGGGGGGTTGGTATTGTGTCTTCGTCGAGGTCAAACACACTGTGTACCGCAGCTGCATGGGCCAGTGTTGGGGATTGTTCAACACAATTGTTTAGAGATTTGACAAAGCTCGTTGAAATCACACAACACTGCCGGGTTTCCACCCTTGTTACACCAACTGGTGGTACTGTATACTGCAGGACCTGTGAGGAATGCCTTGTGATTAATAGTTCTCTATCAAATAGCAATTCATGCCCTCAAGTTACAAAGCACCTTACTGCCAATTAGCACACTCGATATTCAGGACAAACTCAATGACCTAAATTCTCGTCATTTAGTTTGAAATTAGACTCAAGCAGCCCCATCGGTGTCAATCAAAGTATTTTTACAGAAAATGAGACAGACAGTGTCTAAAACAGCAGCGAGCATTGTCGCGTGCGCTGCTTGTTTGTTCCCACCACTCGTCGCCAAGGTCGGCGATCACACATCATATTTGAGTTGTTGAATTCTGCGGGGGCAGAAGGAAGTCACACATCCGGCCACTGTTCCATGGCATTTTCAAAAAAAATAACACTGACGAAGGATGATGCACTTTACCGGACATAATTACTAAATCTGGGTGGATACAATGACGTGGAATAACAGTCCGGCAGAAAACA